>NC_056743.1:1646769198-1646916698 GCF_019279795.1 Protopterus annectens | reverse complement strand
CATTTGGGAGCATATGTAGACAGTAATCCAGCCTTTGATCAATATGTGGACAAGGTAGTAAGAAAATCATTCGAAGTTGTGCAACTTATGAGTAATGGAATAACATCCAGGTCCAAGGAAGTCATAGTGCCACTTTATTTGGCCCTTATTAGGCACATCATTGAGTATAATGCCCCCTTCGGCATGCACCTGATTAGACATATGCAACAGTTGGAATGCCCACAAAGGTTCCTTACCAGGATAATCCAGGGTATAAACACATTGTCCTATATGGATAGCCTTAAAGTCCTATCTCTATATTCTGTCTCTTACAGGTTACTGAGAGGCGATCTATGCCTAGCATACAAGGCATCCTTGGATCCAGTTCTGATGGACTTTTTGTACATCTACAAAAAGAACAACATCAGAACAACTAGATTCCAGGATTTAAATTTTGCTTGTAACATAGTAAGCCATGTTGGCAAGACTGATATGTGTCTCAGAGGATCCCAATGCTCTGGAACAGGCTCCACACCCATGTGAAGCAGAGTCCATCCCTAAACCTATTTAAGTGTAACTTTGACCAATGGAGGGGAAATTGAAAATTAACTCCAGGTCTAGCCCCCACATCTATAATAGACAGAGGCAGACACTAACTCCTAAACTAGCATACCCCCCCCCCACATACGCACACACATAACCTCTGGAAGCTTCCTAACTAACATACCCCTCCTAATAAATGCCCATGGTACATAAAGACACAATTGGGTTGGATTGGATGACTAGGTTTATAAGGGTCCCGGTGGTCATTAGCTTAGTATATACCTATGAACCTATGAACTGCTTATGTTTTTTAACTTGATTTTCAACATAACACTGTAGAGTGTAAGGATCTGTGTAAGTTGCTAGGGGTGTGAATTACACAGCTCAGATGTGTTAATGAGTTAATTGAAAATTTAGTTCTCCTTTCTGCCCCAGAAAGTGTCTAATACAACCCAGGTTTTGTATTGGACACCTGTTGTTAATACCCCCAGAAATAATAATGCATTATTGATTATTATTATTATTATTATTATTATTATTATTATTATTACTATTATTATTATTATTATGTGTCATTTTCACTATTATTGTTGTAATTAGGTAGAAAGGTATTTCTACTATATAACAGTTTAATGGACTACTAAGGAGTTTCAAATTCCAGTTCCAGTTGGTCGTGACTTCCTCTCCCTAAGTGGTAAGTGCCAGACAACAGCAGTAAATACAACTTTTTTCTAAGAAAACATAGGTATATACCATTGTCACACTGATGTGTTCCAAGTGACTGATTCAAAATGATCTGCACTTTTGATGGGCTGCTCTTGTATATCTTAATTCCTTTAAAATTACTGTTCTCTGTATCACAATTTAAATTGCTACTTTTAAATGCCCAGTTTTAATTTGGGCATCCTATTGCACCATTCTTTACTGAAATAGGATAACATATCCCAGTGTATGTTTGTGTTTTCTCCTGCACCTCTGTTGCTGTGTTGTATCTGCATTGTAATGCACTAAAGAACTGCAGTATATTAATTGAAAGAAGGATATAGTTTCATGTATGTGTGGTTAGATATTGTCTAGTCAGCTTGAATTATCCCATATAACTTCTATACTACTACTGATTGTAAGAATATTGTACTTGTCTGTGTCCATATTTTTTTTGTGCTGCAAACTTAGCTATATTAACTGTTTGTGTGGCTCAAGGAAATATTAATGGCTGTCTCTTCTGTCTAGCATTCGCCACATACATCCCTCATGCTGTAGACCATGTTGTTCTATTAACTTCCTATCATCTTGTGCCTTTCCCAGTACTGCAGGATTTTTGGATTAGTCAAGGGAAGTTAAGGTATCGCAGCCACCACTCCTCTATCACATGCATACATATGCTCACCACAGACATGCACACACACACACACACACACACACACACACACACACACACACACACACACACACACACACACACACACACACAGATTTTAGCAACTGGGTTAATAGAATGATTTTGAATGTGAAAAGTTACATTTCTGCACTTGCTTCCATACAATACATTGCACTTAGTAATCGGTCACAGTCAATAACCAGTAATTCTTGTACTCACACAGTGGTAATTAACAAGTCACCTCAGAAAGATGCAGTGATAGTGGGGGTCCTTTTCTTACATGGAAGTATATGTGAAAATAGCTCTCAACAATAAACACAGGAACAAATAGATCCAGGATAATCCAATGTATGATAAATACAAAGAAAAGTCCTTGGACCTGAGCAGTCAATGCTTAAATTGCATTTATTTTCATTTCTTGACCAGAGAAATCCAATTTGGTCAGAGACCCATGGAGAAAAGTTCCATGGCTACGAAGCAATATAAGATACAATATAAATTAACATAGACAAATTAAACATTAGTGCCGTCATTGTCATTGCAGTGTTATAAAATGATACACAGTTGCGTTCTTAATTTGTTCACATTACATAAAAGCATATTAAATAAAAGTATACATTCACACCAGTATAACACAGTAACACTGGTGTAATAACAATATCATGTTGAAATGGAACATATTTCTACAACCATTAGCACTGAAACAGCTGTAAACCTGAATATGCATAAGTAAACGGGTCTATATTACCATGTCGAAAGACATGTTCACTGAACACATCCTAATCGACACGGAAATATCGACTTGTCAAAAACCCAAACAGCTGAGTTAGCAGATTTTTTGTCAGGGGAAAAAAATCGGTCGGCCATCATTGGGGATTTGCCCTTCTCCCCACTGTAGTGCAATCTCAGAGTTGATTGTAATGTTTGAAACTGTTTTTTTTCTGTATGGCCAAACAATTTTTTTTCCCCTCAAAAAAAATTGGCTAGCTCAGCCATTCGGGTTCTTGACAAGTCGATATTTCCATGTTGATTAAGACATGTTTGGCGAACATGACTTTTGATGAGGTAATATAGACCCGAGTAAACATATATATAGATACCTGTACTAAAGTGAGAGTTAGACAAGTTATTCATGTTGCATTTGCATAAAGTTACACATAAGTCATCCCAAATTACATGATCGCAGAATAAGGTAGGTACTTGGATTCCCACATTTTTGGAGGCATTGTCAGAGAGTTATTGTTGCAAATACAACAGATCGGCAGATCAGCAAATGATTGCATAGTGATTTTTTCAAGTTTTAGCAGTTTAATATTGTCAAGACTATACAACAGATTTTTGCTAAGCACTATAGTCATAGCTAACATAGGCCTGCAATCAAGACTTAAAGTTCTCCTGAAATCCTGGAGAACAGTCACAATGCTGTTTTTTAATAACAGACTTATTCTCATTAATAATAAAATCTTCAGGTAATACCACTTCTAATTCAATTGAGTTCTGTACCCTTTCATTGTTAACATCAAGAAGGTCAGAGTTTTAAGGAGGACTCTGTTAGATGAAACCAAACATCAATTCATTTTTTAGAGTCTCTCAAAGTAAAAAAAAAACAAAGGAAATCTATGGCATAGAATATTTAGTCCTGTAATAATTTATTTTTTTCCCATTTGGCAATTCTTTCTTCAGCAGTCCTTACACAATTATTTGAGTCTCTGGTCATTAACAGTGTTTAGCAGAAACAGGCTATTTGGTCCATGCAGTACCAAATAAGCATGAATCAGTAATACATATGTAGCTGAATGGGCCAATAAGCAAATCACTAATAATGACATCCAGGCCCACAGATAAATGAATGTCACCAAGAGTTATAGTCTCAAGATCATTACTGGGAAAATGATCTATTCATGGAAAGCATTGTGAAAACAACGACTTTGTCATATATAAGAAATGTAGAAGTCAATGTGATTCTTAGATGAGGAACATTGAAGGCCATACAGGGTGATATATAACCATGTCACGAGGCATCGTAACATCTAAGTATTTGCTATTTGCAGTAGACAAAGAGTATTCCTTTCAAAGCAGAAATTAGGAGTATAGCTAAATCATATCTAAAATCTATGATGACAATTGCAGAAAGGAGATATAGCACAGACAGGACAGCATACATCTGTGAAGCACAATAGCCGAGCCATGGCTTAGATGGTTTGTAGAGCTCGGTAATAGCTGTGGAATGAGAATACAAGTCAGCTAAACTGTTTTGGATAATATGCACATTGTTAGTTTGTTTTAAATTTCTAAAATTTGAACAATGTCCAAAAATGGATGAGTGCAAGTTTTAGGAAAGGGCAGTTAGAAATTAACACAAGATTATTCATATGTTGTATCTTATTCTATAATTCTTATGCATTGGATCATTCTAACTGTAAAAATCATAAAAGATTTTTTTTTTATTCTATGTATCTAATTTTAATTTTCATGCTTATGTACTGTTTACGTAAATATGATTGCTGCTGTTAGACTCCTTATAATTGATTTGTGGAGCTTTTCTCCCCGGACCTCCTCTGAAAATGGACATGTACCCAGTCAGACTCTCCCAGTCAACAAATTTAAAATAAAATAAATAATAAATACTCTGAAAAGGTAGGAAAAACACTACAATTACAGATGAAATGATTAATGCTTGATATGATTATGAACTGTACATTTTATAAAAGCTTTTGCATAAGGATGATGGTATCGGTGTAAAGTTATACTAAAACATGCAGAAACACAATTTTATCAAGATAAGACTGAAATGCTTTTTTATGTAGGAGATGCAGGTTTATTAGGAACTGAAGTAATTTTAGTATCTCTTTGGATCCTGAACAAATGATAGAATTTTAAAAGAGAAAATCATATATACTTAGTCATTCAGAGATGTACGTGTCGCATGGATTTTAGAATGTGTGTGTGTGTGTGTGTGTGTGTGTGTGTGTGTGTGTGTGTGTGTGTGTGCACATGTGTGTATTTGTGAGCGCATCTGCTTGTGTGTAGTTATTGCTTTGTAGTTACAAATTGGAACCCTATAGTAGTGGGGTTGTCTTAAATCTATGCTATAGTGTACCTTTAAATTCTGAATAAAAATGTTCGGATGCATTCTTTTGTACCAATACTTTTCATTTTCTTTTTAGAACTGCAGCTATTTGCTATATTTAAAACAATGATAAAGTTCAATATGACTCCATTTTTTTTTCACTTCTAAGCTTGTAATTTGAGTTATGTACACCTAGTCGGTACATGCAGTTAAACATAATGATCAAGAGACAGGATTATGGATGGAGTGACAGACAGCTAGATAGATGGAGGAATACTTTAAAAGTGGCTTGACATACAAATCTTTATGGCTTTATAATTTGTTTAAGGAAACATCACATAATACAAGCTGGTCACTTTTTTTTTTCAAAAGAATGCATTTATGTTTTGCCGCAGCTCATTTATGCTCCTCATGCTAGAACGTGCTTTGTGATAATGATTCTCTTCCGCAGCACTTGCACGGCAATCTTATTATTTTTGTTTCCCATTTATTTTCATCTAATGACCTGACTTTCGCTAATAAGATGGTGACTTTGTGAGTAATGAGGAATTCAATGACAAGGAGGCTGACAGATGTTGCAACTGCTAAAGTACGCTCATGAATCTCCTAAGCCCAATATGTTTTTATCATAAAATCATAAAGTCTAAAGTTTTCATATTATTGATTTAAAACATCTTCCTAATGTAATAATGCAAACTTGGATGTACAAAGATATAAACATAGACTGGCATAGACCATGGTTAAAGACTGGATTTTACTCAAACTAAACACATTTGTCCTCTCATCTGATGTAAAGACCACTATTTATTCCATCTCACTCTAACATGCAGCTTGAGAATCTCGCCACACAAGGACTGCAATCTATGTTACTTTCTCATGTTTATGCTGCAGTACGATTCACAATACTGCACTGTAATATTACACTAAGACAGTATACTTTAAAATGAATTAAAAAGACTCACCTGATGATGTCCTGTTCACTGAGGGACACGATTATTGGAGCTGCAGCTTTAGAATACAGCAGGTATACAAATAACAGTGTAATCACAGAAACACAGTACTCTTTATGCAAGCTGTAAGTGGTTTATAGATGATAAGCAAATGCATATGAATCAATTTTTATAGTGTACAGTATATAGGTTTTCTTGTCATCTATGCATATTTAATGTATTACAGATGTTAGATATATTCACAATGTGCAGAAAGGTCACACTTGCCACTATTATATATATCAAGAATCTGACACTAAGGACAACATGCACAGCAATTCAGATGAAGTTAGAGATAGGTTTCAGAGAGTATAGATTGCTTTAAGTATCTGACATTATTAAAATATTGGTATGTAATGGAATTTGACCTAATCAGCACTGCCAGGACTAAATTTCATAATCTGCAAAACAAAATTTCTCCTTTATCCATCATTATAAATTAGTAGTCCCTGCTTTGAGATTCAGTCATTTACTTGCAAATGTACAAAATTTATTAATTTACTCTGCACCAAGCATGCGTACTGCAATGATCTATTCCATTAGCTCAGTGGACCGACATGGCACCATTGTCATCACTGTAGTTATATTTTCTTATACATCCTATTGGCTTCTGCCTTATATTTTATATATTCTTCCTTTTCTCTTACAAATCGTTTATTTCTGATTACCATTGTTTCATATCTAAATATTTGCATGGTGGTCTCTTACTCTTCATTGTTCATTTGCCCCCCCCCCCCATCTTTATCTCTACAAAAATAAAAACCTCCATTTCTTACTATCTTTCATGTAACATTACATAGTGTACTTTGTTCTGATATAGGTATTAACTTTAGCTCCTTACATTTGTCAGTCCCCTTCCATCGATTTCTAGTATAAACACATTATGTAGCTGTCACCACTCTTTTCAATAAACCTAAAACTTTTCTCTATCAATTTAACCATCTACTGATGCATCAGAATTAGAATTTGTAATATTTATCCATCTACTGTTGTTTCAAACCTTGAATTTGTAATAGAGTAAAGCTGTATATAACAGTTTTGAAATGGTGTCACTACTTTTCCCTGTCATGATTTGTATGTTTATAAATGTGTTTTTCTTTTTTAAGTAATTTAATTTCATCATTACCATGTATTAGCACATCCAGTAATAAGAAACTGCAATGGGTGAAGAAAAAATGATTCAGTTGTGACAAAGCTCAACAATCCTTTATATTATATTCTGACTTTGAAGCAGCATTACATACAACATTTGGTTAATTTTAAGCATAATTTATTTTGCTTTTATTCATTTTATTTGCTGTGTGTAAACTAGAGAAGTTGACTGGTCCAGAGACCCTTTTCAACCATAAGCCAGGCCCAAGAAATAAAAATACAGAGTATCACTTATACAAATTACACAGTTCAAACAATCTTGGTATTTAAAAAAAATGGTCATAATACCTATTAATCTAACAGAATGTTACATTAATTTATTCTAGCAGAAGACATACAAGTAAGGACAAATAAGTAATCATATTGAAGCAGAAATGCATTCATACAAATCTAAGCTAATTGACTGACAAGCAAAAGATAGATTAGCAAGCAATATGATGGGTGAGTTATAGTACTAGTTAGCGTTAAGTAGTGAGTCAAGTATTTGCAAAAATATGATAGATGAGTTACAGTTTTTGTTAAGTACTGAGTCAGTTATTTGCAGGACTGTAAGCAGTATGTATATTAAGTGCATCAGTTAATAAGTAGCCCAGTTTCAGTGTTAAGTATGACACAGTATTTATGGTCATGAGACTGATAAGTAAATTGAGTAATCTTGCTAACCATTGTTCTTTGGCAATTACATATTGTTCCATTGTGCATATGCTCTGATTTGACTATTGTAGACCCTGGAAGATAATTTTGGCCTTTTTATCTTGGGTGGGAGTTTGTTCCAGAAAGCAGGGCCAAGTCTGGAAAGGCACATTCCCTTTAACTGTTTTGAATGGAGCTTGCTCAACTAAATAATATTTTTTACTGTTTCTAAACAAGCATGACTATTCTATGAATGGGGGTGTTCTCCTCAAAGGAGTGCAGTAACCTACATTTAATACAACACGTTTCTGTATTCAGTGTCAAATGCAACTGCATTGTGAAATGATTTTATTTCTTATGTTATACCTTAAGTTACTCTATATTGGTGCTAAATGAAAAGAGGTATTTGGGTCTAGTCTACTTTGCACAAAAGAGAAAGAAAGAAGGAATGAAGGAGAGAAGGAGAGTGAGACATAAAGAAAGAAAGAGAGAGAAATAAAGAAAGAAAGAGAGAGAGAGAAAGAAAGAAAGAAAGAAAGAAAGAAAGAAAGAAAGAAAGAAAGAAAGAAAGAAAAAGAAAGAACATGCCTGCTTGAATTCCTCTCTGTCCACTTAAAGTGATACTCTGGCCAACTTTGGCTATTATGTAACCTTGCTGAATAGTCAGATTGGGAACAACTTAATTTATAATTTTCTATTCATCATATTTCTTTATATGTGTCTACTACAGTAGGCATCTAGGTCAACGAACTCCTTATAATGAAATTAATTGAATGTCTGTGTTTGTTTAAAGTTCTAATCTGTTATTATGCATTGTATTTATCTTGCTAGCAACTGCAGCATTACTTGAAGTCATTACATTATAGCTAAATTCAACATCTGATTTCTAAATTAATATACAAATGAGATGTTGGTCGTCTACCTGGATCTATTATGGAGTTATGTATTCCCTAGAATAAAGTATGTAATATAACCATTCATATTTCAGATTTATTATGTCTAGCTGGAGGAAAACAGTCACACAGAGAATTTTAATTTTATAATGAGAATTTTCTATTGCCTTTCCATTGTATCTATTTTCTTTTTTCTCCACCACTTCACTAATGATGTTATAAAGATGCATTCATCAGCATTCATCTTATACAATTTGTGTTTTCTTTTGATGTTATTGAGTTTTTTTAAATATTTTATGCTAAAATGTGTCACGGAAAAGGGATATGTTTTTTTTTTTTCTGACAGCAATCACATTAATATTATGTTTATCAATATTAATTAAATAATCTTGCAAGAGAAGGAGAACTTGCAGATTTCTGAACACCTCTGTGCTGTTAGCTTATTATCACCGGCAGTCATTTATTGGCTGCTTGCTTGTTACGTGTTGCCCTGATTTATGGCAAGTGAACACTTAACTGATTCTGCAGGGAAATGACATTTTCCAGCCTTTATAAGCTAATACTGAGACTTGACAATTGCTAGTTGCATTTTCTTTTCATTTGTGCCTGTCTGCGGTTTGCTTTTTTGAGAGAAGCAGAACATCAGCAATTTGCTAGCATACTGCCAGGTTCTATTTGCTGCTTGTTTGATTTTTCATGTTTTACTTACTACAGCATTGAGAGCTTTTACTCTTGTTTATGCTGACCTACATAATCTTTGCATCCCACATGTCCATGCTGACCCACATTATATATAGCCAATGGATACCTGCCATCTGCATCCTACTCAAGCATACCTGCAATCTAAACTCTTAAAATAGTTACACAATGCACAGGAGCTCACAAATCAGTGCACATAGCTATAGCACCTGTGCTTGTAGCTAATTACTGCACTGGATCTCTCCTGATTTATTGTACTGATTGCTTACTCTGCCACCATTGCTAGTACTAGCATCATTTAATATATATATATATATATATATATATATATATATATATATATATATATATATATATATATATATGTATATACATACATACATACATACACACATATAGGTATATATATATATATATATATATATATATATATATATATATGTATATACATACATACATACACACACACATATAGGTATATATATATATATATATATATATATATATATATATATATATATATATATATATATATATCTGCAGTGAGCAGTTATAAAACATTTCAGAACAATTGTGTATGATCAAATCAACCAAGATTTCTAATTCATAGACATTAAAATTCAGTAATTTAGCAATATCCCTGTGTTTTTTTAAATTAAATATCTTGGTTAAAAGAATGATGGATAGGCAAAAAGAGGCTAAAGTGGAGCAGCTAGCCTTACCAGTATCATTTGTAACACAGTGAAATACATAATTTTGGATTTAAAAATTGGCAAAGTAATGGAAGCGGCCAAGTGAATTCTTTCCCTGGGAAAGAATTTGCTTAAAAGCTGCTTCGCTATTTTGCCTTTTCATTGTTTTAAGTTCGACCAAGATGCATATGATACAATGCGTCTTCAGTCATCTTATAGGAACCTGGATAAGGACTTCTGTGGATCTAGATTAAATACCCTTTGTGAACTGCTGTGCCAGATAGAAGGCTCTCCTAATCACTATTGCAACACGATGATCAGAGAAGAGGAGTCAGTTACCCATGTCCTAGGGTGGCTCAGAGCATATTTGTTTTGCAGTGGGGAGTTTTATATACTATAATTTGGGTGGAGTTTTTTTTTTTCTTTTTAACCAGTGGCAATAGTAACCATTTAAAATGTCAGGATGCACTTCAACAAGTCTCAAAATACAATAAATTAATTAGAAAAAAGAGACTTGCACATATCATGTCTGAGATGGTTATTTCTCAGAGTATAAAAGTTGAGGGGTATGGGAGCTTGCCCCTGACATCATGGGGTGAAGGGGGTTGCCTCCATGCAAAAATAAAGGTTTAAAGGAGAAAAGTGATTTATGACATTTGCTCTTCTGCATTTTTCATCGTTTTTTTTTTTTTTTTCAGTGTGTTGTCACTTGGCATTTCAAGTAATGATATTTCAGTTTGGAGCCAAATGCAATAATACTGAATTTTAGCATTTAATATTATTGTTTTCCAGAGCACCAGCTACTAACATGTCTAAGTTCACTTTGCAGTTTCTTCATATCAGAAACAGATTTCAGTGTAACATCTGGTTTACAATCATAGGTTCCCCGTTTTTGATATGGAGAACAGGGAAGTATACTCTTAATGATAAAGGGCCTTGTGGTACCTGTGTTACCCCAGTGGTTACCTTCATGCTGTATGAGCCCACACCTGCCACCCTTACAATGGGGATCAACAGGGAACAAATTTAGCTTGTTGATAATGTTGACATGTTGCATGGTACCAAATACATTGGTGAGGTCAAAATGTGCTGTATGGACAGTATGATCACTATCAACTGCTTGCATTATCCTGTCAAAACAATTCACTAGCTTCATTAGACAGGATCTATCCTTATCACAGCCAATTGGGGCCATATATATTTTTATATCATAGCTTTTCAGGCCTGTTATGACCTGTTCCATGGCCTTGCAGATTAGGCCCATGAGGCTGATGGGTCTGCAATTATTTGGGTCTGTGGTGAGGTTGCCCTTTCAGAAGTGGCATCACAACTGATGTGTGACAAACCTCAGGGAAAAGTTGGTGGGTTAGCTCAGGATGAAAGTTGTAATCCACCAGCACATTTAATGCAATTCAGAAGGCAGCCTGTCATGTTTTCAGGCCCAGCAGAGGATGTGTTTTTTTTTTTTGTTTTGGAGAGTACTTATTAACAAATGCTCTTTTGCAATGATGGAGTGTTTCAGATGCTCAGTTATATGTGTGTTTTGTATAGACGTGTCTCAGGTGAAATTTACACTGAATTTGTTTGTCAATATAGTTGCAATATCCACTGAAGCTCAGAAGTTTGTGCCATTATGAATAAGTTCAGTGTACTATTAGGTGTTATTTCATAACTACATGATGTGAGAAAAGAAGGATTTGTAATTATCTTTAGCTTCGAATACCAGCAAAGTTCATGGAAAGCCTTTTTTTCTTGATGGTATTTTCCAGTGTATTGAATAACCTTTTGATATTGACATTCATTTGTGGGTCTTTCATTTTGCTATAAATTATAATGAAACAAAAAAAAAAGTCAGAAAAAACTGAACTAATCAACCAAGAAGTCATCTAATGACAAAATTGCAGGTATTTCAAATGTAATACAATAATTAATTTAAAAAAGTTAAGTGCTTTCATCCCACTCGTACAAAGTACTTCTTCAGAACTATTATTTACATAATTATGCTTTCAATAGAATTGTACAAATCAGGTGACAAACGCATGACCATATCACATACTAAATTACTACAACAAAGGATAATAATACAAAATAACATTATATAAAAACTAAACAATAGTGGAAAAATATTGAAACCAGTTAAAGCTTTACAGATCTATGTTATAAAAAAATCTCACAAAATAAATATTTCTTTTAGTTCAGGAAGATAAGTAGCATTCAAAAGTGATTACCACAAGACCACTTCATATTCAAGCTTACTTTCCCTGTGGACTGCCTTTAATGACCTTTTCTTTTCTATTGTATAAAAAAATCTCTTAAAATGTGACAAAGAAACAGAATTTTTACTAAGGGCATTACTGGGGTTGTTTCAATGTGTAGTGCAAATATGTTCATTGATCCTACAATATAACGATCTTTCCATTTTACCAACATATAAACAGTCACAGGAAAGGCATGAAGCAAGATAAACAATGTCACTTGTACAGCAAAAAACACAATTGAAGGCAGCTGGGTAACCGATGATTGCTGGCAGGGGTAAAATTTAACTTCTGCAGAAGTGCCATTATTAATAAAGTTAACTTCACCAAGTCCAAATGTTTCATGCATATCTTCTTTACATTTTCCTTGATTATCTCTCCAATATTTATTTAATGTTATTTTTTTAACAAACTTTTGTTTTATATCAATGTTAATTGCTATTTGCCAGTTCTTGTAAACAATACTCTTGATCAAGTAAACATCTGCTAAATGATTCAAGAAAACATCATTTGCTGTGCGCTAGTGCTGTTAGCCCTTGCAGGCTTAGGCAATAATTTTTTCACAGCCTCAGGATGCATTTGTATGGAAGGATGTAGAAGTTTGTGGTGATCACAGACTTTTTTTTTTTGTGATGCTATGTCCTAGTTAAATATGGGTATCTAACACTTTTTGTGAAACTATGTCTTAGCTAAATATGTTTATCTCACACTTTTTGTGAAGCTATATCGTAGTTAAATATGTGGATTTCACACTTTTGTGTGATGCCATGTCTTAGTTAAATATGTGTATCTCACACTTTCTGTGAAGCTATGTCTTAGTTAAATATGTGGATCTCACAATTTTTTTAGATGTTATGTCTTAGTTAATTATGTGGATCTCACACATTTTGTAACACTATGTATAGATCTCACACTTTTTGGGGATGTTATGTCTTAGTTAAAAATATGAATCTCACACTTTTTGTGATGCTATGTCTTAGTTAAATATGTGGATCTCACACTTTTTGTGATGCTGTGTGCAGATCTCACACTTGTTGGGGATGTTATGTCTTAGCTAAAAATGTGAATTTCACACTTTTTGTGATACTATGTCTTAGTTAAATATGTGTATCTCACACTTTCTGTGAAGCTATGTCTTAGTTAAATATGTGGATCTCACACTTTTTGTGATGCTGTGTGCAGATCTCACACTTGTTGGGGATGTTATGTCTTAGCTAAAAATGTGAATTTCACACTTTTTGTGATACTATGTCTTAGTTAAATATGTGTATCTCACACTTTCTGTGAAGCTATGTCTTAGTTAAATATGTGGATCTCACACTTTTTGTGATACTATGTCTTAGTTAAATATGTGTATCACAAACTTTTTGTGATGCTATGTCTAAAATATGTGTACCTCACACTTTTTGGCGATGGTATGTCTTAGTCAAATATAAGTATCTCACACTTTTTGTTATGCTATGTCATAGTTAAATATGTGGATCTCAGAATTTTTGTGATGCTATGTCATAAATATGTGTATCTCACACTTTTTGATGTTGGTATGTCTTAATCAAATATGTGTATATCAATTTTTGTGATGCTATGTCTTAGTTAAATATGTGGATCTAACACTTTTTTGTGAAGGTATGTCCTAGTTAAATATGTGTATCTCATGTTTTTTTTTTGATGCTATGTCTTAGTTAAATATGTGGATCTCACACTTTATTGAGATGATATGTGTTAGTTAAATATGTGTATCTCACAATTTTTGTGACGCTATGTCTTAGTTAAATATGTGTATCTCAGACCTTTTCGTGGTGCTATGTCAAAGATAAATGTGTGTATCTCAAACATTTTTGCAATATTATGTCTTAGTTACATATGTGGATCTCACACTTTTTTCATAGGTTCATAGGTTCATACTAGGCTATCTGCCCTAGGGCATTTATAAGCCTAGCCAGAGTGTGTATGGCTTTCGCCACCCATATTAAATTAATTTTGCTATGCCATTTTTCAAGGTTACTATACTGTGCCTTTGTCTAACAGTGACACAGAAGTGATACCCGGGGTAAACCTACGATCTCCCATCCACTCATCAAGATTCCTCTTGAAGAGAGTCAATGAGATACACATATTTAACTAGGACATACCTTCACAAAAAAAGTGTTAGATCCACATATTTAACTAAGACATAGCATCACAAAAAATTGTGAGATACACAGATTTAACTAGGACATACCTTGACAAAAAAGTCTGAGATCCACATATTTAACTAAGACATAGCATCACAAAAATTGATATACATATAGTTAACTAAGACATAGCAGCACAAAAAAGTGTGAGATCCACTTATTTAAGACATAGCATCACAAAATGTGTGAGATCCACATAAAAAACTAAGTCATAGCACCACAAAAAAGTGTGAGATACACACATTTATCTAAGACATAGATGTGATGCTATGTCTTAGATAAATGTGTGTATCTCACACTTTTTTGTGATGCTATGTCTTAGTTAAATATGTGGATCACACACTTTTTGTGATGCTATGTCTTTAATATGTGGATCTCAGACTTTTTTGGGATGCTATGTCTTAGTTAAACATGTGGATCTGACAGTATTGAGATGCTATGTCTTAGTTACATATGTGGATATAACACTTTTTTAAGATGCTATGTCTTAGTTAAATATGTGGATCTCAGCCTTCTTTGTGATGCTATGTCTAAGTTAAATATGTGGATCTCCCACTTTATTGTGATGCTATGTCTTAGTTAAATGTGTGGATCTCCCACATTTTGTGATGCTATGTCTTAGTTAAATAAGTCTGTCTCACACTTTTTTATGGTGCTATGTCTTAGTTAAATATGTGGATCACACACATTTTTAGTGATGTTATGGCATAGTTAAGTATGTGGATCTCACACTTTATTGAAATGCAATGTCTTAGTTAAATATGTTTATCTCACACTTTTTGGTGCTGGTATGTCTGAGTCAATTATGTGTATCTCACACTTTTTGTGATGCTATATCTTAGATACATATGTGGATCTCAGACTTTTTGTGATGCTATGTCTAAGTTAAATATGTGGATCTAACACTTTTTTGTAAAGCTATGTCCTAGTTAAATATGTTTATCTCACAATTTTTAGTGATGCTATGTCTTAGTTAAATATGCGGATCTCACACTTTTTTGTGATGGTAAGTCTAAGTTAAATATATGGATATCACACATTTTTGAGATACTACGTCATAGTTAAATATGTGGCTCACACACTTTTGGTTTGCGATTCTGTCTTAAGTTTGTGGATCACACACTTTATTGAGATTCTATGTCTTTGTTAAATATGTGTATCTCACTCTTTTTGTGATGATATTTCTTAGTTAAATTTGTGGCTCTCACATGTTTTGTGATGCTATGTCTTAGTTAAATATATGTATCTCACACTTAGTTAAATACGCGGATCTCACACTTTTTTGTGATCCTGTGTCTTAGTTAAATATGTGGATCACACACTTTTTGTGATGCTATGTCTTTAATATGTGGATCTCAGACTTTTTTGGGATGCTATGTCTTAGTTAAACATGTGGATCTGACAGTATTGAGATGCTATGTCTTAGTTACATATGTGGATATAACACTTTTTTAAGATGCTATGTCTTAGTTAAATATGTGGATCTCAGCCTTCTTTGTGATGCTATGTCTAAGTTAAATATGTGGATCTCCCACTTTATTGTGATGCTATGTCTTAGTTAAATGTGTGGATCTCCCACATTTTGTGATGCTATGTCTTAGTTAAATAAGTCTGTCTCACACTTTTTTATGGTGCTATGTCTTAGTTAAATATGTGGATCACACACATTTTTAGTGATGTTATGGCATAGTTAAGTATGTGGATCTCACACTTTATTGAAATGCAATGTCTTAGTTAAATATGTTTATCTCACACTTTTTGGTGCTGGTATGTCTGAGTCAATTATGTGTATCTCACACTTTTTGTGATGCTATATCTTAGATACATATGTGGATCTCAGACTTTTTGTGATGCTATGTCTAAGTTAAATATGTGGATCTAACACTTTTTTGTAAAGCTATGTCCTAGTTAAATATGTTTATCTCACAATTTTTAGTGATGCTATGTCTTAGTTAAATATGCGGATCTCACACTTTTTTGTGATGGTAAGTCTAAGTTAAATATATGGATATCACACATTTTTGAGATACTACGTCATAGTTAAATATGTGGCTCACACACTTTTGGTTTGCGATTCTGTCTTAAGTTTGTGGATCACACACTTTATTGAGATTCTATGTCTTTGTTAAATATGTGTATCTCACTCTTTTTGTGATGATATTTCTTAGTTAAATTTGTGGCTCTCACATGTTTTGTGATGCTATGTCTTAGTTAAATATGTGTATCTCACAATCTTTTGTGATGATATGACTTAGTTAAATATGTGTATCTCACACATTTTTGTGATATTATGTCTTTATTAAATATGTGGATCTCAGACTTTTTTGTCATGCTATGTTTTAGATAAACGTGTGCATCACACAATTTTTTGTGGTGCTATTTCTTAGTTAAATATGTGGATCTCACACTTTTTGTGATGCTATGTCTTAAATATGTGGATCTCAGACTTTTTTGTGATGCTATGTCTTAGTTAAGTATGTGGATCTTACTCTTTATTGAGTTGCTATGTCTTAGTTAAATATTTGTATCTCACACTTTTGGTGATGCTATGTCTTAGTTAAATATGTGGATCTCACACTTTATTGAAATGCAATGTCTTAGTTAAATATGTGTATCTCACACTTTTTGGTGATGGTATGCCTAAGTCAATTATGTGTATCTCACACTTTTTGTTATGCTATGTCTTAGTTAAATATGTGGATCTCACACTTTTTTGTGATGTTATGTGTAAGTTAAATATGTGGATCCCCCACTTTAATTAGATGCTATGTCTTAGCTGAATATGTGTATCTCACACTTTTTGTTATGCTATGTCTTAGTTAAATATGTTTATCTCACAAATTTTGTGATGCTATGTCTTAGTTAAATATGTGTATCTCAGACCTTTTTGTGGTGCTATGCCAAAGATAAATGTGTGTATCTCAAACATTTTTGCAATATTAAGTCTTAGTTAAATATGTGGATCTCAAACTTTTTTTGTGATGCTATGTCTTAGATAAATGTATGTATCTCACACTTTTTTGTGGTGCTATGACTTAGTTATGTGGATCTCGCTCATTTTATGATGCTATGTCTTAAATAACTGGATCTCACACTTTTTTGTGGTGCTATGTCTTAGTTAAATATATGTGTATATCAATTTGTGTGATAATATATCGTAGTTAAATATGTGGATCTAACACTTTTTTGTGATGGTACGTCCTAGTTAAATATGTATATCTCACAATTTTTTGTGATGCTATGTCTTAGTTAAATATGTGGATCTCACACTTTTTTGTGATGCTATGCCTTAGTTAAATATGTGGATCCAACACTTTTTTGAGAATGTATGTCCTAGTTAAATATGTGTTTCTCACAATTTTTTGTGATGCTGTGTCTTAGTTAAATATTTGGATCTCACACTTTTTTGCGATGCTATGTGTAAGTTAAATATGTGACTCTCCCACTTTATTTAGATGCTATGCCTTAGTTGAATATGTGTATCTCACACTTTATTGAGATGCTATGTCTTAGTTAAATATGTGGATTTTGCAATTTTTGTGATGCTATGTCTTAGTTAAACATATGTATCTCATACATTTTTGTGGTGCTATGTCAAAAATAAATGTGTGTATCTCAACCATTTTTGCAATATTATGTCTTAGTTACATATGTGTATCTCACACTTTTTTTGTGATGCTATGTCTTAGATAAATGTGTGTATCTCACACTTTTTTGTGGTGCTATGACTTAGTTACGTGGATCTCACACATTTTGTGATGCTATGTCTTAAATAAGTGGATCTCACACTTTTTTGTAGTGCTTTGTCTTAGTTAAATATATGTATATCAATTTTTGTGATGCTATGTCTTAGTTAAATATGTGGATCTCAGACTTTTTGTGAAGGTATGTCCTAGTTAAATATGTGTATCTCACAATTTTTTGTGATGCTATGTCTTTGTTAAATATGTGGATCTCACACTTTTTTTGTGATGCTATGTCTTAGGTAAATATATGGATCTAACACTTTTTTGTGAAGGTATGTCCTAGTTAAATATGTGTATCTCACATTTTTTTTTGTGATGCTTTGTCTTAGTTAAATATGTGGATCTCACATTTTTTGTGATGCTATGTGTAAGTTAAATATGTGGATCTCCCACTTTATTTAGATGCTATGTCTTAGTTGAATATGTGTATCTCACACTTTTTGTGATGCTAGTCTTAGTTAAATATGTGGATCTCAACTTTATTGAGATGCTATGTCTTAGTTAAATCTGTGTATCTCACACTTTTTTTGATGCTATGTCTTAGTTAAATATGTGTATCTCAGACCTTTTTGTGGTGCTATGTAAAGATAAATGTGTGTATCTCAAACATTTTTGCAATATTATGTCTTAGTTAAATATGTGGATCTCACACTTTTCTGTTGTGCTATGACTTAGTTATGTGACTCTCACACTTTTTGTGATGCTATGTCTTAAATAAGTGGATCTCACACTTTTTTGTGGTGCTATGTCTTAGTTAAATATGTATATCACACACATTTTTGTAATGCTATGTCTTAGTTAAGTATGTGGACTCACACTTTTTGTGATGCAATATCTTAGTTAAATATATCGATCTCATACATTTTTGTGATGCTATCTGTTAGTTAAATATGTGGAACTCACATTTTTTTGTGATCCTGTGTCTTAGTTAAATATGTGGATCACACACTTTTTGTGATGCTATGTCTTTAATATGTGGATCTCACACTTTTTGGGATGCTATGTCTTAGTTAAACATGTGGATCTGACAGTATTGCAATGCTATGTCTTAGTTACATATGTGGATATAACATTTTTTAAGATGCTATGTCTTAGTTAAATATGTGTATCTCACACTTTTTGTGAAGCTATGTCTTAGTAAAATATGTGGATCTCACACTTTTTTGTGATCCTGTGTCTTAGTTAAATATGTGGATCACACACTTTTTGTGATGCTATGTCTTTAATATGTGGATCTCACACTTTTTTGGGATGCTATGTCTTAGTTAAACATGTGGATCTGACAGTATTGAGATGCTATGTCTTAGTTACATATGTGGATATAACAATTTTTAAGATACTATGTCTTAGTTAAATATGTGTATCTCACACTTTTTGTGAAGCTATGTCTTAGTAAAATATGTGGATCGCACTCTTCTTTGTGATGCTATGTCTTAGTTAAATATGTGGATCTCCCACTTTATTGTGATGCTATGCCTTAGTTAAATGTGTGGATCTCCCACTTTTTGTGATGCTATGTCTTAGTTAAATATGTCTATCTCACACTTTTTTGTGGTGTTATGTCTTAGTTAGATGTGTGGATCACACACATTTTAGTGCTGTTATGGCATAGTTAAGTATGTGGATCTCACACTTTATTGAAATGCAATGTCTTAGTTAAATATGTGTATCACACTTTTTGGTGCTGGTATGTCTGAGTCAATTATATGTATCTCACACTTTTTGTGATGCTATGTCTTAGATACATATGTGGATCTCAGACTTTTTGTGATGCTATGTCTAAGTTAAATATGTGGATCTAACACCTTTTTGTGAAGCTATGTCCTAGTTAAATATGTTTATCTCACAATTTTTAGTGATTCTATGTCTTAGTTAAATATGTGGATCTCACACTTTTTTGTGATGCTATGTCTAAGTTAAATATGTCTATCTCACACTTTTTTGTGGTGCTATGTCTAAGTTAAATATATGTATCTCACACATTTTGTGAAGTGCTCTCTTAGTTAAATATGTGGATCTCACACTTTTTTGTGATCCTGTGTCTTAGTTAAATATGTGGATCACACACTTTTTGTGATGCTATGTCTTTAATATGTGGATCTCGCACTTTTTTGGGATGCTATGTCTTAGTTAAACATGTGGATCTGACAGTATTGAGATGCTATGTCTTAGTTACATATGTGGATATAACATTTTTTAAGATGCTATGTCTTAGTTAAATATGTGTATCTCACACTTTTTGTGAAGCTATGTCTTAGTAAAATATGTGGATCGCACTCTTCTTTGTGATGCTATGTCTTAGTTAAATATGTGGATCTCCCACTTTATTGTGATGCTATGCCTTAGTTAAATGTGTGGATCTCCCACTTTTTGTGATGCTATGTCTTAGTTCAATATGTCTATCTCACACTTTTTTGTGGTGTTATGTCTTAGTTAGATGTGTGGATCACACACATTTTTAGTGATGTTATGGCATAGTTAAGTATGTGGATCTCACACTTTATTGAAATGCAATGTCTTAGTTAAATATGTTTATCTCACACTTTTTTGGTGCTGGTATGTCTGAGTCAATTATGTGTATCTCACACTTTTTGTGATGCTATATCTTAGATACATATGTGGATCTCAGACTTTTTGTGATGCTATGTCTAAGTTAAATATGTGGATCTAACACTTTTTCTTGAAGCTATGTCCTAGTTAAATATGTTTATCTCACAATTTTTAGTGATTCTATGTCTTAGTTAAATATATGGATATTACACATTTTTGAGATACTATGTCATAGTTAAACATGTGGATCACACACTTTTGGTTTGTGATGCTATGTCTTAAGTATGTGGATCACACACTTTATTGAGATTCTATGTCTTTGTTAAATATGTGTATCTCACTCTTTTTCTGATGTTATTTCTTAGTTAAATTTGTGGCCCTCACACTTTTTGTGATGCTATGTCTTAGCTAAATATGTGTATCTCACACATTTTTGAGATATTATGTCTTAGTTAAATATGTGAATCTCAAACTTTTTTTGTGATGTTATGTCTTAGATAAATGTATCTATCTCACACTTTTTTGTGGTGCTATGACTTAGTTATGTGGATCTCACTCATTTTATGATGCTATTTCTTAAATAACTGGATCTCACACTTTTTTGTGGTACTATGTCTTAGTTAAATATATGTGTATATCAATTTTTGTGATGCTATATCTTAGTTAAATATGTGGATCTAACACTTTTTTGTGACGGTATGTCCTAGTTAAATATGTACATCTCACAATTTTTTGTGATGCTATGTCTTAGTTAAATATGTGGATCTCACACTTTTTTGTGATGCTATGCCTTAGATAAATATGTGGATATAACACTTTTTTGAGAAGGTATGTCCTAGTTAAATATTTGGATCTCACACTTTTTTGTGATGCTATGAGTAAGTTAAATATGTGGCTCTCCCACATTATTTAGATGCTATGCCTTAGTTGAATATGTGTATCTCACACTTTTTGTGATGCTACGTCTTAGTTAAATATGTGGATCTCACACTTTATTGAGATGTTATGTCTTAGTTAATATTTGTATCTCACACTTTTTGTGATGTTATGTCTTAGTTAAATATGTGGATCTCGAAATTTTTGTGATGCTATGTCTTAGTTAAATATGTGTATCTCATACCTTTTTGTGGTGCTATGTCAAAGATAAATATGTGCATCTCAACCATTTTTGCAATATTATGTCGTAGTTAAATATGTGGATCTCACACTTTTTGTGATGCTATGTCTTAAATATGTGGATACCAGACTTCTTTTTGATGCTATGTCTTAGTTAAATATGTGTATTGAACACTTTTTTGTGAAGCTATCTCTTAGTTAAATATGTGCATCTCATACTTTTTTGTGATGCTATGTCTTAGTAAAATATGTAGATCTCACACTTTTTTGTGATGCTATGTTTTAGAAAAATATGTGGATGTCACAGTTTTTTGTGATGCTATGCCTAAATTAAATATGTGGATTTCCCACTTTAATGGGTGCCTTCAGTGTGGAGTCTGCATGTCCTCCCCATGGTTGGGTTGCATTTGAAAGAGATGCATGCGTAAATGGGTGTGCCTTTGTTGAAGGTTGGGCGTTGAGCTGGCACCTTGGCTTTTCGTAAAAATCTACTGCCAATCATTAGCGGACTGGAAGTCCGCTGTGGTAACCCCTTATTAGGAAAAAGCCGAAAAGACAAACATTGAGATGCTATGTCTTAGTTAAATATGTGGATCTCCCACTTTTTTGTGATACTATGTCTTATTTAAATATGTCTATCTCACACTTTTTTGTGTTGCTATGTCTTAGTTAAATATGTGCATCTCACACTTTTTGTGATTCTATGTCTTAGTTAAATATGTGGCTCTCATATGTTTTTGTGATACTATGACTTAGTTAAATATGTGTATCTCACACTTTTTTGTGTTGCTATGTCTTAGTAAGATATGTGGATCTCTGACTTTTTTGTGATGCTATGTCTAAGTTAAATATGTGGATTTCCCAATTTATTTTGATGCTATGTTTTAGTTAAATATGTGGATCTCCCACTTTTTGTGATGTTATGTCTTAGTTAAATATGTCTATTTCACACTTTTTTGTGTTGCTATGTCTTAGGTAAATATGTGGATCTCACACTTTTTATGATGCTATGTCTTGTATATGTGGATCTCACACTTTTTGGTGATGGTATGTCTTAGTCAAATATGTGTATCTCACACTTTTTCTGATGTTATGTCTTAGTTAAATATGTGGATCTCACATTTTGTGATACATGTCTCAAATATGTCTATCTCACACTTTTTGGTGATGGTATGTCTTAGTCAAATATATGTATCTCACGCATTTTGTGATGCTATGTCTTAGTTAAATATGTGGATCTCAGACTTTTTGTGATGCTATGTCTTAGTTAAATATGTGGATCTAACACTTTGTGAACGTATATCCTAGTTAAATATGTGTATCTCTCAATTTTTTGTGATGCTATGTTTAAGTTAAATTTGTGGATCTCCTACTTTATTCAGATGTTATGTCTTAGTTAAATATGTGGATCTCATTCATTTTTGTGATGCTATGTGTTAGTTAAATATCTGGAAGTCACACATTTTTGGGATGCTATGTCTTTGGGATCTCACACTTTTTTGAGATGTTTTAAGTATGTGGATCTCACACTTTTTGTGTGTCCTATGTCTTAGTTAAATATGTGGATCTCACACTTTATTAAGATGCTATATCTTAGTTAAATATGTGGATCTAACACTTTTTTGAAGCTATGTCTTAGATAAATATGTTATCTCAAACGTTTTGTGATGTTATGTCTTAGTAATATATGTGGATCTCACTTTTTGTGATGCTATTTCTTAGTTAAATATGTGGATCTCACACTTTTTTGTGATGATATGTCTATGTTAAATATGCGGATCTCCAACTTTATTGAGATGCTATGTCTTTGGTAAATGTGTGTATTTCACACTTTTTGTGATGCCATGTCTTAGTTTAATATGTGGATCTCACATTTTTTTGTGATCCTATGTCTTAGTTAAATATGTGTATCTCACACATTTTTGTGATATTATGTTTTAGATAAATATGTAGATCTCACACATTTTTGTGATGCTATGTTTTAGATAAATATGTGTATCAGACACTTTTTGTGATGCTATGTCTTAGTTAAATATGTGGATCTCACACTTTTTGTGATGCTGTGTCTTAAATACGTGGATCTCAGACTTTTTTTGTGATGCTATGTTTTAGTTAAATATGTGGATTTACACTTTTTCTGATCCTATGTCTTATTTAAATGTGTGGATCTCACACTTTTTGTCATGCTATGTCTTAAATATGTGGATCTCAGACTTTTTTGTGATGCTATGTCTCAGTTAAATATGTGGATTTCATACTTTATTGAGATGATATGTATTAGTTAAATATGTGGATCTAAGACTTTTTTGTGATGCTATGTCTTCTTTAAATATGTGGATCTCACACATTTTTGTGACACTAGTTAAATATGTGTATCTGACACTTTGTTGTGCTGCTATGGTTTAGTTAAGTATGTGTATTTCACACTTTTTTGGTGATGGTATGTCTTCGTCATATATGTGTATCTCACACTTTTTGTTGATGGTATGTCTTAATCAAATATGTGTATCACACACTTTTTGTGATGCTATGTCTTAGTTAAATATGTGGATTTAACACTTTTTTGTGAAACTATGTCCTAGTTAAATATGTGTATCTGACAATTTTTTGTAATGATATGTCTTAGTTAAATATGTGAATCTCACACTTTTTTGTGATGCTATATCTAAGTTAAATATGTGGATCTCCCATTTTATTGAGATGCTATGTCTTAGATAAATATGTGGATCTCACACTTTTTGTGATGCTATATCTTAGTTAAATATGTGGATCTCACTCTTTTTGTGAATCTATGTCTTAAATATGTGTATCTCACACTTTAAGGTGACGGCATGTCTTAGTTAAATATGTGTATCTCACACTTTTTGTGATGGTATGTCTTAGTTAAATATTTGGATCTCAGACTTTTTGTGATGCTATGTCAGTTAAATATGTGAATCTAACACTTTTTGTGAAGCCTTAAATATGTGTATCTCACATTTTTTGTGATGTTATGTCTTAGTTAAATATGTGGATCTCACACTTTTTGTGATGCTATGTCTTAGTTAAATATGTGGATCTCACACTTTTTTGTGATGCTATGCCTTAGATAAATATGTGGATATAACACTTTTTTGAGAAGGTATGTCCTAGTTAAATATGTGTATCTCACAATTTTTTGTGATGCTGTGTCTTAGTTAAATATTTGGATGTCACACTTTTTTGTGATGCTATGTGTAAGTTAAATATGTGGCTCTCCCTCTTTATTTAGATGCTATGCCTTAGTTGAATATGTGTATCTCACACTTTTTGTGATGCTACGTCTTAGTTAAATATGTGGATCTCACACTTTATTGAGATGTTATGTCTTAGTTAAATATGTGAATCTCACACTTTTTGTGATGTTATGTCTTAGTTAAATATGTGGATCTCGCAATTTTTGTGATGCTATGTCTTAGTTAAATATGTGTATCTCATACCTTT
Source organism: Protopterus annectens (assembly GCF_019279795.1). Taxonomy (NCBI): domain Eukaryota; kingdom Metazoa; phylum Chordata; order Ceratodontiformes; family Protopteridae; genus Protopterus; species Protopterus annectens. The sequence continues at coordinate 1,646,891,367 of NC_056743.1, read as the reverse complement.
TTGTGGTGCTATGTCAAAGATAAATGTGTGTATCTCAACCATTTTTGCAATATTATGTCTTAGTTACATATATGGATCTCACACTTTTTTGTGATGTTATGTCTTAGATAAATGTGTGTATCTCACACTTTTTTGTGGTGCTATGACTTAGTTAGTTACGTGGATATCACACATTTTGTGATGCTATGTCTTAAATAAGTGGATCTCACACTTTTTTGTAGTGCTTTGTCTTAGTTAAATGTATATCAATTTTTGTGATGCTATGTCTTAGTTAAATATGTGAATCTCAGACTTTTTGTGAAGGTATGTCCTAGTTAAATATATGTATCTCACAATTTTTTGTGATGCTATGTCTTAGGTAAATATAAAGATCTAACACTTTTTTTGTGAAGGTATGTCCTAGTTAAATATGTGTATCTCACATATTTTTTGTGATGCTATGTCTTAGTTAAATATGTGGATCTCAAACTTTTTTGTGATGCTATGTGTAAATTAAATATGTGGATCTCCCAGTTTATTTAGATGCTATGTCTTAGTTCAATATGTGTATCTCACACTTTTTATGATGCTAGTCTTAGTTAAATATGTGGATCTCACACTTTATTGAGATGCTATGTCTTAGTTAAAATCTGTGTATCTCACACTTTTTGTGATGCTATGTCTTAGTTAAATACGTGGATCTCACAATTTTTTTGATGCTATGTCTTATTTAAATATGTGTATCTCAGACCTTTTTTGTGGTGCTATGTCGAAGATAAATGTGTGTATCTCAAACATTTTTGCAATATTATGTCTTAGTTAAATATGTGGTTCTCACACTTTTCTGTTGTGCTATGACTTAGTTATGTGGATCTCACACATTTTGTGATGCTATGTCTTAAATAAGTGGATCTCACACTTTTTTGTGGTGCTATGTCTTAGTTAAATATGTATATCTCACCCATTTTTGTTATGCTATGTCTTAGTTAAGTATGTGGACTCTCACTTTTTGTGATGCAATGTCTTAGTTAAATATGTCGATCTCATACATTTTTGTGATGCTATCTGTTAATTAAATATGTGGAACATACATTTTTTGATGCTATGTCTTACTTAAGTATGTGGATCTCAAACTTTTTTGACATGACATGTCTTAGTTAAGTATGTGGATTTCACACTTTTTTCAGATGCTATGTCTTAGTTAAATATATGTATCTCACACATTTTGTGAAGTGCTCTCTTAGTTAAATATGTGGATCTCACACTTTTTTGTGATCCTGTGTCTTAGTTAAATATGTGGATCACACACTTTTTGTGATGCTATGTCTTTAATATGTGGATCTCAGACTTTTTTGGAATGCTATGTCTTAGTTAAACATGTGGATCTGACAGTATTGAGATGCTATGTCTTAGTTACATATGTGGATATAATATTTTTTAAGATGCTATGTCTTAGTTAAATATGTGTATCTCACACTTTTTGTGAAGCTATGTCTTAGTAAAATATGTGGATCGCACTCTTCTTTGTGATGCTATGTCTAAGTTAAGTATGTGGATCTCACACTTTTTGTGATGCTATGTCTTAAATATGTGGATACCAGACTTCTTTTTGATGCTATGTCTTAGTTAAATATGTGTATTGAACACTTTTTTGTGAAGCTATCTCTTAGTTAAATATGTGTATCTCACACTTTTTGTGATGCTATGTCTTAGTAAAATATGTGGATCTCACTCTTCTTTGTGATGCTATGTCTAAGTTAAGTATGTGGATCTCCCACTTTATTGTGATGCTATGTCTTAGTTAAATGTGTGGATCTCCCACTTTTTGTGATGCTATATCTTAGTTAAATATGTCTATCTCACACTTTTTTGTGGTGCTATGTCTTAGTTAAATGTGTGGATCAAACACATTTTTAGTGATGTTATGGCATAGTTAAGTATGTGGATCTCACACTTTATTGAAATGCAATGTCTTAGTTAAATATGTGTATCACACTTTTTGGTGCTGGCATGTCTGAGTCAATTATGTGTATCTCACACTTTTTGTGATGCTATGTCTTAGATACATATGTGGATCTTAGAGTTTTTGTGATGCTATATCTTAGTTAAATATGTGGATCTAACACTTTTTTGTGAGGCTATGTCCTAGTTAAATATGTTTATCTCACAATTTTTAGTGATGCTATGTCTTAGTTAAATATGTGGATCTCACACTTTTTTGTGATGCTATGTCTAAGTTAAATATATGGATATCACACATTTTTGAGATACTATGTCATAGTTAAACATGTGGATCACACACTTTTGGTTTGTGATGCTATGTCTTAAGTATGTGGATCACACACTTTATTGAGATTCTATGTCTTTGTTAAATATGTGTATCTCACTCTTTTTATGATGCTATTTCTTAGTTAAATTTGTGTCCCTCACACTTTTTGTGATGCTATGTCTTAGCTAAATATGTGTTTCTCACACTTTTTTTGTGGTGATATGTTTTAGTTAAATATGTGTATCTCACACATTTTTGTGATATTATGTCTTTTTTTAAATATGTGGATCTCACACTTTTTTGTCATGCTATGTTTTAGATAAACGTGTGCATCACACAATTTTTGTGGTGCTATTTCTTAGTTAAATATGTGGATCTCACACTTTTTGTGATGCTATGTCTTAGTTAAGTATGTGGATCTCACTCTTTATTGAGTTGCTATGTCTTAGTTAAATATTTGTATCTCACACTTTTTGTGATGCTATGTCTTAAATATGTGTGTCTCACACTTTTTGGTGATGGTATGTCTTAGTTAAATATGTGGATCTCACACTTTTTCATGATGTTATGTGTAAGTTAAATATATGGATCCCCCACTTTATTTACATGCTATGTCTTAGTTGAATATCTGTATCTCACACTTTTTGTGATGCTACGTCTTAGTTAAATATGTGTATCTCACAATTTTTGTGATGCTATGCCTTAGTTAAATATATGTATCTCAGACCTTTTTGTGGTGCTATGTCAAAAATAAATGTGTGTATCTCAAACATTTTTGCAATATTATGTCTTAGTTAAATATTTGGATCTCACACTTTTTTGTGATGCTATGTCCTAGATAAATGTGTGTATCTCACACTTTTTTGTGGTGCTATGACTTAGTTATGTGGATCTCACACATTTTATGATGCTATGTCTTAAATGTGTGGATCTCACACTTTTTTGTAATGTTATGTCTTAGTTAAATATGTGTATATCAATTTTTCTGATGCTATATCATAGTTAAATATGTGGATCTCACACTTTTTTGTGTTGCTATGCCTTAGTTAAATATGTGGATTTAACACTTTTTTGTGAAGGTATGTCCTAGTTAAATATGTGTATCTCACAATTTTTGTGATGCTGTGTCTTAGTTAAATATTTGGATCTCACACTTTTTTGTGATGCTATGTCCTAGATAAATGTGTGTATCTCACACTTTTTTGTGGTGCTATGACTTAGTTATGTGGATCTCACACATTTTATGATGCTATGTCTTAAATGTGTGGATCTGACACTTTTGTGTAATGTTATGTCTTAGTTAAATATGTGTATATCAATTTTTCTGATGCTATATCATAGTTAAATATGTGGATCTCACACTTTTTTGTGTTGCTATGCCTTAGTTAAATATGTGGATTTAACACTTTTTTGTGAAGGTATGTCCTAGTTAAATATGTGTATCTCACAATTTTTGTGATGCTGTGTCTTAGTTAAATATGTGGATCTCCCACTTTATTTAGATGCTATGCCTTAGTTGAATATGTGGATCTCACACTTTTGTGATGGCACGTCTTAGTTAAATATGTGGATCTCTCACTTTATTGAGATGCTATGTCTTAGTTAAATATGTGGATCTTGCAATTTTTGTGATGCTATGTCTTAGTTAAATATGTGTATCTCTGAACTTTTTGTGGTGCTATGTCATTGATAAATGTGTGCATCTCAAACAGCTTTGCAATATTATGTCTTAGTGAAATATGTGGATCTCACTCTTTTGTGTGATGCTATGTCTTAGATAAATGTGTGTATCTCACACTTTTTTGTGATGCTATGACTTAGTTATGTGGATCTCACACATTTTGTGATGCTATGTCTTAAATAAGTGGATCTCACACTTTTTTGTGGTGCTATGTCTTAGTTAAATATGTGTATCTCACATTTTTTGTGATGCTATGTCTTAGTTGAATATGTGGATCTGACACTTTTTGTGATGCTATGCCTTAGTTAAGTATGTGGACTCACACTTTTTGTGATGCAATGTCTTAGTTAAATATGTGGATCTCATACATTTTCGTGATGCTATCTGTTAGCTAAATATGTGGAACTCACATTTTTTGATGCTATGTCTTAGTTAAGTATGTGGATCTCAAACTTTTTTGAGATGCAATGTTTTAGTTAAGTATGTGGATCTCACACTTTTTTGAGATGCTATGTCTTAGTTAAATATGTGGATCACACACTTTTTGTGATGCTATGTCTTAAATATGTGGATCTCAGAATTTTTTGGGATGTTATGTCTTAGTTAAACATGTGGATCTGACACTATTGAGATGCTATGTCTTAGTTACATATGTGGATATAACACTTTTTGAGATGCTATGTCTTAGTTAAATATGTGGATCTCACACTTTTTGTGATGCTATGTATTAGTAAAATTTATGGATCTCACACTTCTTTGTGATGCTATGCCTAAGTTAAATATGTGGATCTCCCACTTTATTGTGATGCTATGTCTTAGATAAATGTGTGGATCTCCCACTTTTTGTGATGCTATGTCTTAGTTAAATATGTCTATCTTACACTTTTTTGTGGTGCTATGTCCTGGTTAAATATGTGAATCACACACATTTTTAGTGATGTTATGTCATAGTTAAGTATGTGGATTTCACACTTTATTGAAATGCAATGTCTTAGTTAAATATGTGTATCTCACACTTTTTGGTGATGGTATGTCTAAGTCAATTATGTGTATCTGACACTTTTTGTGATGCTATCTCTTAGTTACATATGTGGATCTCAGACTTTTTGTGATGCTACGTCTTTGTTAAATATGTGGATCTAACACTTTTTTGTGAAACTATGTCCTAGTTAAATATGTTTATCTCACAATTTTTAATGATGCTATGTCTTAGTTAAATATGTGTATCTCACTCTTTTTGTGATGCTATGTCTTAGTTAAATTTGTGGCTCTTACACTTTTTGTGATGCTATGTCTTAGTTAAATATGTGTATCTCACACTTTTTTGTGGTGCTATGTCTTAGTTAAATATGTATATCTCATACATTTTTGTCATATTATGTCTTTATGAAATATGTGGATCTCACACTTTTTTGTCATGCTATGTTTTAGATAAATGTGTGCATCACACATTTTTTGTGGTGCTATTTCTTAGTTAAATATGTGGATCTGACACTTTTTGTGATGCTATCTCTTAAATATGTGGATCTCAGACTATTTTGTGATGCTATGCTTTAGTTAAATATGTGGATCTCACTCATTATTGAGTTGCTATGTCTTAGTTAAATATTTGTATCTCACACTTTTTGTGATGTTATGTTTTAGTTAAATATGTGTATCTCACACTTTTTTGTGATCCTATGCCTTTGTTATATATGTGGATCTCACACTTTTTGTGATGCTATGTCTTAAATATGTGGATCTCAGACCTTTTTGGGATGCTATGTCTTAGGTAAAGATATGGATCTCACACTTTTTTTGTGATCCTATGTCTTAGTTAAATATGTGGATCTCACACTTTTTCTGGTGCTATTTTTTAAATATGTAGATCTCAGTCTTTTTGTGATGCTATTACTTAAGTAAAAATGTGTCTCTACTTTTTGTCTGAAGCCGTGTCTTAGTTAAATATGTGGCTCTCACACTGTATTGAGATGCTATGTCTTAGTTAAATATGTGGATCTCACACTTTTTGTGATGCTATGTCTTAAATATGTGGATCTCAGACTTCTTATTGATGCTATGTCTTAGTTAAATATGTGTATCGAACACTTTTTTGTGAAGCTATCTCTTAGTTAAATATGTGCATCTCATACTTTTTTGTGATGCTATGTCTTATTAAATATGTGGATCTCACACTTTTTTGTGATGCTATGTTTTAGAAAAATATGTGGATGTCACAGTTTTTTGTGATGCTATGCCTAAATTAAATATGTGGATTTCCCACTTTAATGGGTGCCTTCAGTGTGGAGTCTGCATGTCCTCCCCATGGTTGGGTAGCATTTGAAAGACATGCGTGCGTAAATGGGTGTGCCTTCGTTGAAGGTTGGGCATTGAGCTGGCACTTCGGCTTTTTGTAAAAATCTACTGCCAATCATTAGCGGACCAGAAGTCTGCTGTTGTAACCCCTTATTAGGAAAAAGCCGAAAAGACAAACATTGTGATGTTATGTCTTAGTTAAATATGTGGATCTCCCACTTTTTTGTGAACTATGTCTTATTTAAATATGTCTATCTCACACTTTTTTGTGTTGCTATGTCTTAGTTAAATATGTGCATCTCACACTTTTTGTGACGCTATGTCTTAGTTAAATATGTGGATCTCATATGTTTTTGTGATACTATGTCTTAGTTAAATATGTGTATCTCACACTTTTTTGTGTTGCTATGTCTTAGTAAGATATGTGGATCTCAGACTTTTTTGTGATGCTATGTCTAAGTTAAATCTGTGGATTTCCCAATTTATTTTGATGCTATGTCTTAGTTAAATATGTGGATCTCCCACTTTTTGTGATGTTATGTCTTAGTTAAATATGTCTATTTCACACTTTTTTGTGTTGCTATGTCTTAGTTAGATATGTGGATCTCACACTTTTTATGATGCTATGTCTTGTATATGTGGATCTCACACTTTTTGGTGTTGGTATGTCTTAGTCAAATATGTGTATCTCACACTTTTTCTGATGTTATGTCTTAGTTAAATATGTGGATCTCACATTTTCTGATGTATGTCTTAAATATGTCTATCTCACACTTTTTGGTGATGATATGTCTTAGTCAAATATATGTATCTCACGCATTTTGTGATGCTATGTCTTAGTTAAATATGTGGATCTCAGACTTTTTGTGATGCTATGTCTTAGTTAAATATGTGGATCTAACACTTTTTTGTGAACGTATATCCTAGTTAAATATGTGTATCTCTCAATTTTTTGCAATGCTATGTTTAATTTAAATTTGTGTATCTCCTACTTTATTCAGATGTTATGTCTTAGTTAAATATGTGGATCTCATTCATTTTTGTGATGCTATGTGTTAGTTAAATATCTGGAACTCATACATTTTTGGGATGCTATGTCTTAGTTAAGTATGGGATCTCACACTTTTTTGAGATGTTATGCCTTAGTTAAGTATGTGGATCTCACACTTTTTGTGTGTCCTATGTCTTAGTTAAATATGTGGATCTCACACTTTATTAAGATGCTATATCTTAGTTAAATATGTGGATCTAACACTTTTTTGAAGCTATGTCTTAGATAAATATGTTATCTCAAACGTTTTGTGATGTTATGTCTTAGTAATATATGTGGATCTCACACTTTTTGTAATGCTATGCCTAAGTTAAATATGTGGCTCTCTCCCACTTTATTGTGATGCTATGTCTTAGTTAAATATGTAGATCTCCCACTTTTGTGATGCTATGTCTCAGCTAAATATGTCTATCTCACACTTTTTTGTGGTGCTATGTCTTAGTTAAATATGTGGATCTCACAGATTTTTGTGATGCTATGTCTTAGTTAAATATCTGGATCACACTTTTTGTGATGCTATGTCTTAAATATGTGTATCTCACACTTTTTGGTGATGGTATGTCTAAGTCAAGTATGTGTAGCTCACACTTTTTGTGATGCTATATCTTATTTAAATATGTAGGTCTCAGACTTTTTGTGATGCTTGTCTTAAATATGTGTATCCAACAATTTTTGGAGATGGTATGTCTTAGTCAAGTATGTGTATCTCACACTTTTTGTGATGCTATGTCTTAGTTAAATATGTGGATCTAACACTTTTTTGTGATGATATGTCTAAGTTAAATATGCGGATCTCCAACTTTATTGAGATGCTATGTCTTTGGTAAATGTGTGTATCTCACACTTTTTGAGATGCCATGTCTTAGTTAAATATGTGGATCTCACATTTTTTGTGATCCTATGTCTTAGTTAAATATGTGTATCTCACACATTTTTGTGATATTATGTCTTAGATAAATATGTAGATCTCACACGTTTTTGTGATGCTATGTTTTAGATAAATATGTGTATCACACACTTTTTGCGATGCTATGTCTTAAATATGTGGATCTCAGACTTTTTTTGTGATGCTATGTTTTAGTTAAATATGTGGATTTACACTTTTTCTGATCCTATGTCTTATTTAAATGTGTGGATCTCACACTTTTTGTCATGCTATGTCTTAAATATGTGGATCTCAGACTTTTTTGTGATGCTATGTCTCAGTTAAATATGTGGATTTCACACTTTATTGAGATGATATGTATTAGTTAAATATGTGGATCTAACACTTTTTTGTGATGCTATGTCTTCTTTAAATATGTGGATCTCACACATTTTTGTGACACTAGTTAAATATGTGTAACTGGCACTTTGTTGTGTTGCTATGTTTTAGTTAAGTATGTATATTTCACACTTTTTTGGTGATGGTATGTCTTAGTTAAATATGTGGATCTAACACTTTTTTGTGAAACTATGTCCTAGTTAAATATGTGTGTCTCACAATTTTTTGTAATGATATGTCTTAGTTAAATATATGAATCTCACACTTTTTTGTGATGGTTTGTCTTAATCAAATATGTGTATCTCACACTTTTTGTGTGCTATGTCTTAGTTAAATATGTGGATCTAACACTTTTTTCTGAAACTATGTCCTAGTTAAATATGTGTATCTCACATTTTTTTGTAATGATATGACTTAGTTAAATATGTGAATCTAACACTTTTTTGTGATGCTATGTCTAAGTTAAATATGTGGATCTCCCACTTTATTGAGATGCTATGTCTTAGATAAATATGTGGATCTCACACTTTTTGTGATGCTATGTCTTATTTAAATATGTGGATCTCACTCTTTTTGTGAATCTATGTCTTAAATATGTGTATTTCACACTTTACGGTGACGTTATGTCTTAGTTAAATATGTGTATCTCACACTTTTTGTGAAGCTATGTCCTACTTAAATATATGTATCTCACATTTTTTGTGATGTTATGTCTTAGTTAAATATGTGGATCTCACACTTTTTGTGATGCTATGTCTTAGTTAAATATGTGTATCTCACACTTTTTTGTAGTGCTATGTCTTAGTTAAATATGTGGATCTCACACTTTTTTGTGTTGCTATGCCTTAGTTAAATATGTTGATCTAACACTTTTTTGTGAAGGTATGTCCTAGTTAAATGCGTGTATCACACATTTTTTTGTGATACTGTGTCTTAGCTAAATATAAGGATCTCACACTTTTTGTGATGCTGTCCTAAATATGTGGATCTCACACTTTTTGTGATGCTATGTCTTAAATATGTGTATCTCACACTTTTTGTGATGCTATGTCTTAGATAAATATGTGGATCTTACACTTTTTGTGCTTCTATGTCTTAAATATGTGGATCTCATACTATTTTGTGATGCTATGTCTTAGTTAAATATGTGGATCTAACACTTTTTTGTGAAACTGACCCCGGGATTCAAGAAGCTCGGCGCAAGGATGGTTTTAGCCTTGCGCTGAGCGTCCTCAAAACAGATGGCGCAGCAGCGTCATATAAATATATATGAGGGCGCACTGCCGAACACCCTTGACTTGTACAGGAAATGTGAGCAAGTGCAGGGGGTATGTACAAGTGCTCTACTGAGGTGTAAACTTACCCTGACAGTTGGAAAACCTATTATGCCTTCTAGCAGCACCCGCCTCTTATAGTAAGTCAGTAATTCAGTGTCTGTGGCTACAGAGGTGTATGCTAAGCATAGAAAAGTGTCCATGGACAGTGAAATAAAAAATCAATGTAGTAAACACACAAGTATGTAGTGAAATGTTCAGCCCTGTCCCTGGAACTTTCACAATTAGATTCCTTGTGTCCCTATTATACATTTGAATTGCTGCAATATCGAAGGTGTAAGCAAAGCGCAGCATGTTTGCCTGTTTCTGCCCTCCACCGACCGTAGCTTACACATCAAATTCATTCAAATGGAGAAAAACATGTGGAATCGATGTAAATTTCAATAGTGTAGTGTTTAGAACATCCACCTAACAAACAGGCATTCATGGCTCGAGCTCAAAAATAGCACATATCATTTTCCATGTGGAATGAATGTCGTTTTGTTCTAAAACTGATATAAGAGTATCGCATCAGATATTTAACTTAAATATCATTCAAGCAAAGTGGCACTGTCATAATGAATAAGGCACTAGTAAGCAGGTGTAAGCACAAATAAGCAGCAGTAAAAACATATAAGTACCAGTAAGCAAGTCTGAGTGCACCTGCGTGGGTCTAAGCAGTGCCCAACATAGGAAATGTATATAAGTATGTACAGATATATAAGATCTCTATATATATATATATATATATATATATATATATATATATATATATATGAACAAAGAATGACGTAACAATATAGCATACAAAAGGAATGAGAAGGGAATCAACAGCAACCCCAGTATTATATACCGCTGACAGCGTATGTCATATCAAACTGGGCAGGAGTAAGCAAAACCCTGCTACTCACAACACAGGCAGGATATTTACAGTGGGAGTAACATTGTTGATCTGCTAAGTCTACTTTACACACAGAGGGTAGTCCCTGATGGGACTACCCAAAAATTGATAGGCTATGTTCAAGGACTAAATGGTGGGAGAATCTGAGAATACATGGGTTGGGACACATTATGTGTTGGGCCCCTAACGCTTGGGAGAGGGCAATGTGTGGAGGTGTGTCATGGATGCGATAACAAGTGGAAAATGGATGGTATGCTTGTATGTTGAACACGGGTGAGGTGGAGGAACTATGGGTATGAAATTATGGAGCCAGGAGTGCCAGGGTTGGATGGGCTGGTTCTAACTGGACCGCCCCATGGAGGTCAGCGAGTTCATTATAAGTATATATGCATACACACATGCAGACATCAGTATGTAAAAGTACATTCATTCCTTTTGCAGACATAAATACCATGAATGTGCCCTTACAAACCTCTACAGTAGATAGAATAATAGGTTGTGCATAAGAGGGAAGGGACGAAACTGCTAAAACGCAAAAGTGTGTACAATGTCCAGAGTCAGCGCTGTGCTGAAAAAATCAAATGTGAGGATTTTCCCACACATGGAATCATTTCTGTGATCTGCCTGCTACGACAACACCAATTACTAAACAGGTCTATTTGTAAAAGAAATATGCTGAACATGTACATAATTAGGCTCTCATGTGTAACATGTGCATTACCACATAGTCTAATTTATTGTAGTGTCATGTTAACGGGAGTAAGGATGTAATGAAGTATAGAGTCTAATCCTGATATAAACACATGCGTTTCCCATGTGGTACACCCCAAAAATTGTGAATAGTATTGTTTTGGTCGCTCATGTCACCAATGTTTGTGGATTAAAAGTTTGGGAGTTCTGAGGATACGTGGAGTGAGTCAACCGATGGGATGGGTCTATAGGAGTAGAGAGTGGCCAGTGTGTAGTGGTGTGGATAAACTGTGAATCCAACTGGAGAATGGATGATTGCAGTGTTAGGGAGGCATTGCAGTGTGTGTTTGGGGAAACAGGATCCATGGGTATATGGGTATATATGCAAATGAAGCAGCACAGCAATATGTATTGGTTAGAGCACCCACCTAATGAACAGACATTCCCGTACTGAATCCCACTGATCACATACCATCTGTACATGAACATACTGCAAGATCTGTCTGCTGTATAACCTGCAAAATAACAATTAAAAGTTAACTGGAGTTAACTGTCAGTGTCATAATGAATAAGGCACTAGTAAGCAGATTTAAGCATATATAAACACCAGTAAGCATGTGTAAGTGCGTTTCCACGAGGTATGCATTGCTTTACAGACATATATATATATATATATATATATATATATATATATACACACACACACACATATGGTTTCACACATATACATATATGTATATATATATATATATATATATATACATATTTATACACATATATAAATGTATATGCATATATATATATATATATATATATGTGTGTGTGTGTGTGTGTGTGTGTGTGTGTGTGTCTGTGTGTGTGTGTGTGTGTGTGCGTGTGTGTGTGTGTGTGTGTGTACATAGATATACACAGATATACAGCCATGATAGGAAACAGCATATGAATGACATATTTTCACAGTCTATGCCAATGGAAGTGAGGGGCCCAAGCAAGAAACATGAAACACGTAGCATGACCTTCCACTCCCCCTAGCTGGATAGGGGAAACATACACACAAACAATGTAAAGAGTTCACTGCTCCCCAGACCACAGGAAGGATACAACTGGGGGGGAACACAGTGCACCTGTGAATTCTAATCATGGAACACAGACAGAAGCATTCCTTGCGGGGCACCCCAAAAATTGGCAAGACCAAAAGAAGGTAATAGACCGAACATTCTAGCTGGCATTTATACATACTCAGAATACAAGGGTGGGAAAGCCTGATGACCCATGGGTCGAGACAATTGTATGAAATGGGTACTGTGAAGTGGAGAGTGGGCAGCATGTAGTGGTATGTCCAGAACCGACCAGGACCCAGAGGAAGGATGGGTGCTGTAGATTAGGTGCGGGTGGGGGAACTATGGGTAGCTACTTATGGGTCTAGGTGTGCAGGTGTTGGCTGATGTGGGCCTAAATGGACAGCCCTAGGGATGTAAGTGAATGTGTTCATTGGGCAGAGGTGTTGCCCAACGAGCAGCTACACCCACTATGAATCCCACTGCAGCAAAGTGTAATCTATATGGCAAGGAAAGGAATAACCAGATGTAGATGTATATATGTAGAGGTGTGTGTGTGTGTGTGTGTGTGTGTGTGTGTGTGTGTGTGTGTGTGTGTGTGTGTGTGTGTGTGTGTGTGTGTGTGTGTATCTACCCGTAGTGACATAGAGATAAGCCTCACCCTCTCTGTAGTACAAGTGTATACATACAGAGACAGAATACAGATACATACCGACACAATCGCTACCTTACCCCCTCCACTAAAATCAGTCTCTCTACCTCTTTCCTCATCCCCTCTCTTCTCTATGGTGCCCCACTCCTAACTAACATCCAATCTTCCCACAAAACACAACTCTCCTCTTGCTATAACAAAATTGCTAAATTTGCTACTAGCCATAAGACCTCTACCCACTACTGTTCTTCACTCCATAAACTAAAATGGCTAGAATTACACAATCAACTCATCTATTCTCAACTTACTCTTGCTCATAAGCTCATCTGCAAACCCAGTCTCTGTCCAGCCCTTTTCTCAGCCTTCAAATTGCACATGCCCAGCAGAACACTTAGATCTAATAACCAAAATCTAATTGAATTGTATAAACCTAATCGTTCCCCAGGAAAAAAATCTCCTATCCTTCAGCCTAGCACGTCTCTGGAACTCCCTACCTCCTGCCATCCGCACCACCTTTAACCACCTGACATTCAAAAAATCTCTTCACTCTCATCTAATATCCCAGTGGGAATGCTCTTGCACCCACCCTTCTTGATCTATCCTGACTTTCTTTCTCTCTCCTCTACTAGAACTACCTTAAACTACTTAATGATAGAACTGCTTCTCAGCCCATATTGGAAATGCTTACTTTATCAAGTCTGTATCTACTGTAATTTTTATCAACAGTTTGCTCCTACCAAAAATTGTATACTCTAATGGTATTATTGTTGTAAATAATTGCTGTAATGATTGTAATCTAAAACCTTTTGTAACCTTGTATATGGATCTTTTCTCCAGAGGACTCCATTGAAAATGGGTTCATCTTGGCCCAATGGAATATCCTGGTAAACTAACTGCAAATAAATAAATAAATACCCACATATAAATATATACATATGCAAACACCCATAGACCCATATATTGTTTGATATATCTATATCTATATATATATATATATATATATATATATATATATATATATATGTATGTATATAGACAGCAATATATGAATATATACATGTATGCATACATATACAGATATATCTCAATACATATATATATATATATATATATATATATATATAAATGTGACTGTAAATATACACATGTATATAGCTATGTCCACAGGCCATGCATATGGGGGTGAGGGGTCCAATAAACAAATGTGTAACATGTAGCATCAACCCCCCACCCCCCCAGCTAGGCTGGTGAGACATACAGACACACAATAAAAGTAAACGCACCACTGCTTCCCACACCACCGGCAGGATACTACCAGTGGGAGGGACCTGCCAGGTCTAATCTTGAAACATAGACATTGATGTCCCTTGTGGGACTCCAAAAATTAATGATCATAAGAGGCCGTCCCGGTAATGACTCATCAAATCAGGCTGTAGATGTACACGGACCAGTAGGTTGTGCAAGCCTGATAACCCATGGGTCAACACAATGTATGACATGTGGCCCGACACGGGGAGATTGGGCAGTGTGTAGTGGTGTGTATATACCCCACCTGCACCCACAGTAAGGATGAGTGCTGTAGAGGAGTGGCAGATGGGGGAACTATGGGCATGCAATTATGAGCCTAGGCATGCAGATGGTGGCTAGCACAGTCATATTAGGACTGCCCCGGGGATGTAAGTAATATTCCGAAATGGGCATAGCTGACACCCATATCTCTCAACCCCTAAGAGCAAATCCACTGGACAGGACATAAACCATTGGGGGAACAAATAGGGACCATACCTCTTTACTATTTCCAATTTCCCGGGATGTCCCTGATTTCGACTCAATTTCTAACTCTGTCCCATTAATCCCCCCTAAAACTAGTGACTTTTGGAGGAAAGTTGGTGAATTACATGTAATGAATAATGACAACAATTAAGAGTTATACACATCATTCACCTCAGAAAATGTGTATGAATTCATATACTCTGAGTCTGTCAATGTGTCAGGTTAATAGCACCAATAATTTAAATGTGTCCCTGATGTTGTTATGATGTGTCCCTGTTTCAGTTGGTATTTTTCGCCAATCGTTTGAGAGGTCTGATAGAGACAGAAAGCACATATTCCACTGACAACCTTAGAAAGATGATAGAAAATTAGGTATGTAGTAGCATGACTTGGCTGAAGGATGTGGATTCCAAAACCCAAGTACTTGTTTGTATTGAAGAGTGTCAGTTCCCATGTATTAGCCAGACAGGTGCAGATTGTAAGAGGAACACACCAATAATATGAATCAAAGTCTGGACAGGTCTCTGATTCTGTACAGTCGAATGGCATGCTTTCGCCTAATGGGCAGCCATTCCCGATACTGTAGGCATGTAATGCGATGTAATAGGCATCACAAGGTAATATCATAGTCCTCAATCCCACCCAGGGGTGTGAGTGTCAGATGCAAACACCAAATGCAGTGCATTTGCAAGTGTGGGAGCAAGTGGGTGTAAGCCTGTTTGGCTGCCAGTATGTGAGTATTACACTGGTGAAGCAATGTAGAGGCTAACTGAGTGTAAGAAACTGTAACCGGAGGTTAGAATTGGTTAGCTCCGCGCAAAACCATGCACACCCACTCACATCTGCTTTAATGTGGCTTAATCACGCCGTATCCAATGGCCTTGTTCTGCCCAGCAACAAAATAAATGGCCTCTGCAAGGCTTGAAACCAGGACCCTGCACAAACAGCTATTGTGATTTACCACTAAGCCATGGCAGATATACAGACATCGGATCTTATCACAAACATATCATCCAGTGCAGTCAATCAACAGTATAGGAAATGTATTCCATC
Organism: Protopterus annectens; assembly: GCF_019279795.1. NCBI lineage: Eukaryota > Metazoa > Chordata > Ceratodontiformes > Protopteridae > Protopterus > Protopterus annectens. Next base: position 1,646,875,388 of record NC_056743.1, on the reverse strand, counting down.
ATGTTGATGTATGTGTGAGTGCTTATGTCCAGATATAGATACATATATATATATATATATATATATATATATATATATATATATATATATATAGATATATCAAGAACATCCCATGTGACAACAAAGCACTACAAAGGAATGAAAAGGGAAACATCAGTAATGCCTGTATTATGTAGTGATGTTGTCCTATGTAATAGCAAGACTCCCTCAGATAGACGTGTCATTAATACACGCAAACATTTGTACATTGGCCAAATACATCACTCTGTGCATTTTATTTGCATTAACACAACAGTTCCTGTACACAGAACAGTACTCTTGCAAGGTGCTGTGTGCAACTTCATCATCATGTTAAAGGTAAATAGGGTAACCAAAGAGGGACCGGTAGTGTTGTGTGTACAGTGGGGTCATCTGCATCACGTGTACCTGGAACCTTTACGAGTCATGTGCATACCAGGATCATGTGCCTGAGAGACAGGGGTGAGGACAACTGGAGTATGTTGTGATGCATATTAAAAGGGTTGCATGTGTCCAGTGAACACGTGTGAGGAATGGACAGCTATGTATGGGGCAAATGTTATTCTAGAAACCTATTGGCCTTTTGTTTCTGTAGGGTGAGAGTGGGATGTGGGAGAAGGAGAGTAGGCATGCTCGTGGAGGATAGCTTCGGTAGGATGACAGACAAGACAGCATACAGGGTTGGTATATGACACAAGTGGGGGATACCCCCCTGATGGGGAGGGGTGTTCGGCAGTCAGAATCCCATGAGCCCCTAGATGGGAACAGTGGGACGGAGGTCCCCAGCCATGAGCAGTCACCACTGCACCAAAACAGCCACGAAGGTGGCAGTGTTGGGGGCTGTCTAGGAGGGGCAGGCTCACCCTGTAAATGTGACACTCTGCCCTCAAGCTGAAGTATCTAGCCTTGAAACCCCTTATTGAGCTCCCTATGCACTACGTCCAGGACTGTACAACAGCGGACATGTTCCTGTCTGGACCTGCTCCCAGGGGGAACAAGCCCCATCCTCAGTGGCGGTTCCACCAGAAGGTGGTGCAGAGCCAACAGAGGTGGAGGTCCAAGGCTGGGCCCCAGATGTGCTTGTGCCCAATGCCATGGCCAGCTGACGTGGGACAGGAGGTTCTGCCGGGACCTCCAAACCCATACAGCCTATGGTGTTGCAGTTTAAACACAGATATGGCTTAGTAATAGTCAACAGCATTCATAATTACTTATAACAGCATGCACAGATATGACTATTAACCCAACACAACAGATGGTATACATTTCCAGGGGGAGCACAACACATGCATATATACTGCATGACATCTGTACAAAGTGTAGAAGACTTGTGACTGCAGCTATGAACAGTGTCCCATTATTGGCATGTCACTGAGAACCCCAGACAGTGCCTGTCATACCACTGTTTCATGTGACATATGTCCAATCAGGGATGCGATGGCAGTAACTCATCACTATCACCACATACTGACTGCAATCCTCACACTATGCTCCTGCAGTTCACAGATGTGTGTTCAGAGAGTAACACAGGAAACAAATGGTTCCACACACTGATCTGTCCACAGATGGCCCTACAGATGGGGGGTCCCTTACAAACAGAGCACTGTCTTGTCAATTTTAAAACATACAGAACAGCCATTACCACACACAACTTGTTAAACAGGCGGTAGTCTCAATGAAGCATAACTAAACTTGCATGCTGTAGTCATGTCTGGCATATCACCCTCCTGCCTTTAGGGTATTTCCTACTGTGTATGTTTGAGCAACATCCAGATACCATCTGTGTTGCCGTTTACCAAACACAAGATCCAGGTACCACTCACAGCGACTGTCATGGGCAAACACCAACATACTGTTACTAGATATTGTACTGTGTTTCCATGCAATTGTCTTTGGGAACATCATCACAGGTGTTCCACATGCAGTCAGCTAGAGGAGGACTGCAATAGGTGCAGAGGCCATCTCCTGATCATGACCATCACTTACAAAACACAAGATGCTGATGAGCAGGTGTACAACTCCATATCCACCAGACAGTGTCTGGGAGGGACAGACAGAGGCAAAGTACATCAGAGAAGGACTTGGAGTCTAAAACCTAAGCATTGTCTGTCACACACCTACCAGTACAGGGGTTCAAACCCCTGACTGACTAGCCATTACTATTAAAAGTGCATGCAGTTACTCCATGTGCCACAACGCTGCCATGTTGGTGTGCTGTAAGAACATATATGTGTGCTGGTGAGTGACATCTGCAACAGAGATATAGTAGACATACATTAGGTGTAGCACACATGGCTGTCCACATGAACGGATGTCATTGTCAACACAACAACACTCTCTAATGGACTCACATTGACACACTTTGCCAGGTCCACAAATACACTTGCTAACTACTTAGTTTGCCATACTGCAATAATGCACAGGTACAACATGCACCACAGGGGATATCTGGAGGTTCTATGGGCTAGGGCATGTCAATGTGTTTGACATCTGTCGGTATGCCAATGGGAGTTATACTGGGAGTGACTGTGGTTGGGAGCATCATACCCCACACGCAGACACAAGATGCCAGTACTGACATGCATGTGTGCTTTGCTTCATGGTGTGTAGTGGTTGGCTGTGTAAGATGGCTGTACAAGGCTGGGTGAGGGGTAATCCTTGGCATCACGCCACCTGACAGTGATGTGCAGTGTGGTACAGGGGTGTAGTGTCTGCAATATCCCACACAGATGGGTATTGTATGAACTGTCCTGACATCCTGGTTACCATTGTGTATGGCCATAGCTTTGCAATGCATGCCATGTCTATGTTTGATAGTCCTTGACATGGGCATTGCCTGGGATGTGCACGTCCCACAATAATGTACAGTAACATGTACAAATGTCCCTGGTTTGGCTGGCACATGTTACGTACACAGACTGTTATCCTCAGATATGACAATACTGGCCTGGTCTGGCAGGACCTGCTTATAGACAGCAGGTTGACCCTGCACATGCATTGATAGCATGATACAGGTATTCCCTGGTGTCAGTGGCATCGGTCTATACAAGGCACATGTGTAAGGCATTGTATGGCCGCTGTGGATCACATTTGATGGTACCACATATGTTGCAGGCATCCAGTGGGGGACATAGTGAAGGCACAGTGTCTCCAATTATGTGCCTATTGTACTGCTGTACAAGGTGCCATGCCCTCTGCAGCCCACTGTAATCAAACCATGCCTACTATCTGTCATCAATGTGCAGGGTACTAGCAACATAGCGGGATATTCTAGGCAAGTGTGTCTGTGTATACATATGGACTCAGAACGTATTCTGGGTAATAGGAGGATTGCATACTTTGTTCACCAGGCCTTTTGCCAGATGTAGGAGTATGGCTTTCCAACACAGTCCCTTGGCTGACTGACATCTGTACTCCTCATGAGGTGGACATTGTGACATATAATATGGGCACCATATAGGAAAACTACAAAATCTGCTCTCCAACATGTCCAGTGGTTAGACACTCACAGCCACCTCCACACAAGCTCTGACTGTCAAACACACACCTGCCATGTCTTGGAATAGAATTCCTACCTAATTAGTGTATCACACTACAGCATTACACCGTTACAGTATGCACTACGGACATGACTGTGTTACAGCACTCCCAGAGGTGTATTACTAGGTGGGTGACAACAGCAGGATTGCCAAAGGTGGTTATGTTAATTGTAAACAGTGTGCATACTCTGAAAAGCATTGTTCCTTTCTCAAGCAGACAGAGACACACACACACACACACACACACACACACACTTGACCTGTCTGGGATTAGAACACCAACCAAACTAGTTTAACATACTACAGCATTACTCAGTTATAGAATGTGCCATGGAGATTACTGAGTCACAGCAGTCCCAGAGGTGTATTCATAGGTGGGTGACGTCAGCAGGATTGCCAAAGAAGGGCATTTCAAGTGTACTCCGAGTTGTACATGTCTGTTACCTGCGTGTACCCACTGCTAACTGTCAGGAAAATACATTTACACCGGCTTACCACTGCTTAAAAGTGTCTTATGCAGTTCTAATTGACAGTATCAACAAGGCATGCAGGTATTGAACCCTGGACCATGCACACTGAGGTCACTGGATGTACCTCTAAGCCATCTGGGTTGTATACATGTTGCATGGAGTCAATAATGAACATCTTGCTACAAGTATTCCACAGTACTGAAAACAAATGAGACAGTCACTTTGTGTACATATGTACAGTAACCTTGATGTACTGTACTCTGTGAAACAAAAAACAAGTCTACATCTGTATAACTGACATAACTACATATATATATATATATATATATATACATATATATATATATATATATATATATATATATATATATATATAGATATGTATATATATATATATATATATATATATATATATATATATATATATATATATATATATATATACACACCTACGGGATGTGTACACACACACACACACACACACACACACACATATATATATATATATATATATATATATATATATATATATATAAACACACGTCTGAACACCCCTTGTGACACAGAAGGGTTCCAAATGAACTGATGTGTACACAGAACAGAGGCATCTCTTGTGTTATAACATTCAAATCTTAAGCAGTTCACCAGAGAAGGGATGGTTGTTGTGTATGTGGAGTTTGGGGTGGGGAATGATGGCTAATGTAATCTACCCTGGGGATTGTGGAGTTAGGGTGGGGGAATGATTGGTATGGACCTTCACCTCAGTGATCACTTCTGTGTCACCGCTCAACAGTGGCACAGGAAAATAACATACCCAACTGTAGTCGTGCTTGACTGTGTATTCTTTACCATTCCTAACTATGTAATACTTTGTAGACACTGGTCACCACAGATGGCTACCATAGTGTGCTAAAAGACATTACACATGTCTATGCCTGGCTACAGAGGAGTCGCACACACTTGCCAGTATTGTGCATACACATCTTGCCTATGTAAAGGTAACTAGTACAGTGGTATGCAGTTGGGGTATTTGCCACAGAACACATACAATTACACTTACTCTGATTCCACTTCTAAGATGGTTGACATCACAGGACCAATTACTTGCAGTGGGGATGGGGGAAGAGAGAGGTTTAGCAGCTGACAAGGATAAAGGCCAGTGCAAAAGGAGGTATCTCTTTGGAATGCAGCAAAACCTGCTGTCATGACAGGATGCAGGCACAAATACACACACACAACCACCCTCAGCCATTTGCTGACACACACACTCAGGCATTTGTTGACACACACACAGACACACTCAGCCATTCGCTGACACACACACTCAGGCATTTGCTGTCACACACAAAACACACGCTCACAGTTGCCAGTGGTGGGATCAGAACTCCTGCCTATCTACAGATCACTGTTACAGTACTATGCAGTTAAGAGATGCGCCACAGGAATTACACAGTCCAAGGCAGTCAGACTGTCCTTCTAAGACTGAGGACAACAACAGGGAGACTGACAGTTACGAAGCACATAGCTGTAAACCTGTGTGTTTATAGTAGGTGTCTATTACAACCTGTATGCACAAACAAGACACATCATCTAGGCCTGAGAGGTATAGTTGTAGCACAACAGGAAGCTGAACTGGAGTATGTTCATCTGTGGAATTGACAACTACTATCACTATACAGGGTTACAGTGGGCATGCTCATACACTTAGTAGCACAGGGCCATTTATGATGCACTATGACTACAACTACACAAGGGTATACCGGGCATGCTCATACACTAAGTAACAAAGGGCTTGTTGGATGCACTGACTCAAAATTACACAAGGTGGCAGTGGGTATGCTCATACACTTAGCACAGGGGTGTTTGGGATGCACTCCGATTCTAACCACTGAAGGCCACAGTTTGCATGCTCATGCACTTACATGTACAGAACATGTTGTAATGAACTCCTATTGTAAACACACAGGTTTACAGCTAGGTACATCTTACCTGTCAGTATATATGCACGTCATACTGGTTTACTACCTGATACCTGTATGTGGCCAGTAAATGATATATCTGCGTCTTTGCTGTGTGATACACATGCATACATGTACATGAAGTACTGACATATATATGTTAAGTATACACATTCATGCATGTGTGGACATGACAGACAATAGGTTACCTGGGTCGCACAGGTGGATGCTACCTACATCATGTGTCACACACATTGCTGCCCTGAAAGACATACATTGATAGCAGGTTGTGGACAGTGGCATTATACGTAAAACAGTGGCATGTGCAAGCATAATGTGAGAGCCACCTTGTGTAATGGCACTGAGGTGCAGGTGTCAAGATGACCTCTCCTGGCTGTATTAATAGTTGTCATTACTAGCAGGACTGCTACCCTAAGTATATCTCACATTGGTCATATACACAAGTTCTGCTGCTGTCCATCACCTTACATGAGGCATTTGCTACCAAGCACATTAATGTCACTCACAGTGATGTCATGGTACGAGTGGAAAATGCTAGACCAAAACAATGAGCCAATGTCCTGCTGTTATTATGAGGTTGTCCAGTGTCTGTCATACTGGGCTGTCATGACCGAATGACAAGCCTTCAACACAGAGCACATGCATCCATGTTTCACGTGTGTGTGGATAATACCTATGTCGCATTTACCCATATAGCCGCATTCCAAGGCAAATGTCCTACACCCAGAAGTAACACCCTGACACCTACAAGACAATTGCATTGGATGCTTATGCAAACCAGTGCGAGATGTGTGGCTTTAGTAATCCATTTGCTCAATGTCGATCCTACAATGGGGAATACTGACATCTGTGCAGTGAGGAACACCTGGCTGAAGGCTCTGTAGTGCACAGCTGCACTACCAACATATAACTCAGATCGGGACATGTGGGCCATAACAGTGGTATGGACCATTCCAGGTGGTGGTGTACACATATTCATAAAGGCTACATGTAAAGACCACTACTCTGACATATAGCATCACAGATGAGTCAGGTGCAGGTGACAGTGGCAAATGTTGCATTCTAGGTTGTATCCTCATATACATCCACAACCTTGTCCCCAGACTACCAACACACATCCATATGTGGAATGACATAGTATCATAGACCACAAGATAACCCCAATTGGTGGACTGTACCAAGGCCTAAATCAACTGTGCAAAGTACCCATGTACAGCCACAACTGCATAATGTGTTATGCAATGGAATAATACCACTGTTTGTAACCAGCTCAGTTGTACACTTACCAGGGTCCCTCAGATGTTGTCAGCATTAACACGGTCAACTGTTGCTGTACACCAGTAAACAACACCCTCATGGTCGGATATGACCTAACTGTACCTGCCCTGGATATGCACATCCCACACTCATACAACATAAATGACATTACCATAGCTTTCATTATCCTTTCTACATACAGGTGGCTACAGTCATTACACACATGCACATGGCTGATAGCATGCTAACAGTATATAAGGTTTGATATCTATGTTAGCAGAGGTAATATTCCCTCTCTACTGGTCACCCATGTTACCTATCATATCATACAACACCCCATGTGGCATGTATGTCTTTAGACATGATCACCTAATGCAATGCCTGCAAACATACCCATATAACAAGACCATATGACCTAAACAAGGCCTGTATTGACAGACTCAGGGAAATTCAGCTCTGCTCTGTATGTTCCTGAGTAGTCACAGGTGATATGTTCATAACATGTACAGCCATGTGTGGCCACAGCTCCTACATATACCCCATGTCAACAATTGCAAGCCATGCATGCTGTTTGTTGTCTGGACATTAGCCTTAGTACCACAATAGTCAGTACATGCTGGGGTGAGATGTTTACAAGTCACAGACCTCGCACATGCTTGAATGAATGTACTGTCTAGCTCCAACAGAGCACATTGCTGGCACTCTTACGGTAAACGTGAGGTGTGTGTGGCAAATATGATGTGCTCACTGTTGACCATTACAGTGCCCTAGCTTCACCATGGCATTGTCAAGTAACAGTTTGTAGGAGCATGACATGTAATAATGATGTGTGTGTCTCGCTGATATGCGCTGTTGTCATATATGTACATTTGGCTACTCGGTGAAGGTGGTGGTGTCCTACCAGTACAGGAATACAACATCCATTATGGTGTAATGGTTGGCTATGTTTTACACATGGCATGGGGAAGGTGTGGAATGTATCCTCTTGACCTGCTAGTGCACTTACTGATGTAGACCACATATGTGGACATGTATTGATGTTTGTGTGGATTCCATGTGTGTGCAGTGTCTGATGTCTGAAGATGACTGTTGTCTTAGTATATCATGCTGTTGCAATACAGCCTCAACATTGCCAACTGTATATGATGATATGCTCTAAGTACAGTAAGCCGTACATGAGGTATGGACAGATGTTTGAACATGACTACTAAGTGTTGGGGCTTTTTTGCAGATCAATGATTACTGAGGACAGCTCACTGGTGTGTTACAACCAGTCCTACAATAACCTGTGTAACTGCTAAGGTCAGGTTTTGTTAATTGAAGTGGAAGACTGACAATGTAGAATGCTGTAAGGGTGACACTGAAGGCAAACCTCATGACACCTGTAACAGTAATACCTCCTCTGTGCATATATTGTGCATATATCAGCACAGCTGGCAAAGTAAAGAGCCAGTAAGCTTTGTACCGGATGCAATAGTGCTGTACTTCTGTAGTACCTATCATGAGATCGGCAGGTGATTCACAGTACTGGCACTTGTGGGTGTGTGTGTGTCCATATATGCCGCGTATGGTTGGGAATACATCCCACATGTTATCACACTCCAGAACACTGTTGTTGACACCAGTACAGAGTGAAGTGTAAAAAGAAAGGCATAGGCAGGTGGTTAAACCTCACACATATAGTGTCTGCATGACTGTGACATAGGTGTATATCTTTATGAATGCCACAGTGTGTGTGTGTGTGTGTGTGTGTGTGTGTGTGTGTGTGTGTGTGTGTGTATATGGCTGTCCGTGTGTATGGCTGTCCGGTCCCTGGACTGAGGCTGTATTTTACTATAGTGAAATGTTAATGCCCCCACCCCCATCCACTCAATGCAATCTAGCCTCCCTGTTGATATCATTAATCGTAGATGGGCATTCAAACCGCCTGTTAACATGTACACCCTGGGGTGTGACCTGCTCTTACATAGCCTACTGATGGACCCCCTCCCCACATACACTCACTGCACTGTAGTATCCCTGTTGATGTCCTCGATATTAGGCCATTCCAACTACCTGTACATGCGTAATCTCTGTGGCATGTCTTGTAATTGCGTAGTACTATAATGATGATATGCACATAGGCAGGGGTTCTCATATGAACACTGACTATTGTGTGTGTGTGTCAGAGTGTGTGTTACTGCGTCTGTGAATCCCTGAGTGTGGGTGTGTCTGTGTTTGCATGCTGCCATGGCAGTGCATATTACTGCTTCCCAATGAGAAGCCACTATTTCTACTGGCCTTTACTCTTGTCATCCGGCATACCACTCTTTTACCTCCTCCGCGCTCCAGGTAACTATACCTGTGATGTCACCCATTATGGATGTGACGGCTCTGAACACAGTAGTTTACTACACAGCTATCATTCTTTTGGATCATTAGAATAGTAAACATAATTGAAACATGGGAAAATATAACAGTTATGTGGAAGCTACAAAGTGCATGCAGGTATTGTCATACTGACTTGTGGGTAGTCAACATGTACATATGGGACACTAACCGCAAACACCGACATCCCCGGCACATGCAACTACACCTGAAAGAAGAAGGCAGAACATCAAGATCAGCATGCTATTAGTGTTGTTACACATGAGACATACTGTCAAAAGTACAAAATGCACTCTAAAACTGTAATACATGGTATGTCTGCTGCCTGTCTTCACTACTCAGCAATATTAATCTACAATTGTCTATCTAGTATGTTCACCCTGTGCATCAGACCATATGAACATGTCCTTGCACCGATGGTGTGGATGACAGGGATGTGTCACAGGCATCATCATATGCACAGGGTGATAATGTTTGCCAGAGGCCTAGGCTGCACCATTGGATGACATCATGTGTGTGTGTTAGGGCCTGTGATATCATTGGGTGTGTGTGCATGTTATGCGCGTGTGTGTTGAGGTGCTCTACATTTGTTCCCAGTGTGTGTGTATGTGTGTGTGTGCAAGCACACAGGTCTGGCATGTGGCTGGCCTACACAGTGGTATTATTGACAAATGAAGACTGTACAAGGCAGGTGTCACAGTTCACGGTGTCCGGCCATGGCCATGTGACCTGCGCCTGCCAGGGGTTGCACAGGCACTACCAGGCAGAGGTCCAGATTGGGTACTGTCTGATGACATGTCCACTGGAATTGCGTCTCTGCTGGGACCATCCAGGACCATGTGCACGTGACCTGCTTTGTCCTGGTGTAGACTGCACAGCACCAGCTGCACTGCTGCTGCTGCTACAGCCACTATGGGAGTGGGTATGTGCAGTAGCATGTTCACATAGACCTTCAACAGGTGATGTAGCTGACCTACAGCCACATGCCTGATGCCTCACTCCCAACAGATGTTCCAGCACAGACATTCCATGCTTGAAGATTGACATGCCACTGTCAAGGACTCCCACCATGTCACCCAATTATCTATCCAAAATATCTGCAAGATGATGCTGAGCATTTGCAAGTGCCTGGATGCTGTCAGTTAATGAATGGACAGCAGCCCTCTGAAGCCTCAGACCTTCTCTGTTGTGTTGTTCAGCACATTACTGTGCCTCCATTACAGCCAGAAACATGCATCTGGTGACTCCAGCTGATATGCTTTGTCTCGCAGGGGCATGTTGCCAGTGGTCCTCCTACGAGCAGAGCTGGGTACATGCCTGTGTGGGACATCACCAGTCTGTTGACTGGGATCATGGTGAGCAGGCACACCTTCCATAGTCTCAACACTTCCCTGTTCCATGCTACCACCCACCAACAGTCCTTCCTCTATGGCCAGTGGTGATGGGGTATGTGCAGGTAGGGGATCTGTATGCGAGGATGAGGGGGAGACAGGTGGAATGGCAACCAATGGCACAAATTCAGCCCCTGACAACCCTGCCTGTGTCTCAATCATACTATCATCATCACTGCTAGAGTCTGTGGGGACACTAACATCAGGTGGACCACTCAAGGGCAACACACCTACATCAACACCTGTGAGGGGAAGACAAGAACTGTACATTACAAGTTATACCAGACAGACAGAGACACACACACAGACAGAGACACACAGAGACACACACACTCTACATGCAGGTGATATGGCAGATGCAATTCAGCTTAGGCAATTATAGTTTCAGCTTAGACAATTATAGTGGCAGTAATCATACATCCCTGAGTTGCACACAACAGCATGCATGTGTTATAGCAGACAGCATGCACCTTACACAATTATAGTGGTGGTTGGCATACATACCTGTATTGCACATTTGTGTTAGTAGCCTATGCCCCATAACTGCAAAACAATGAATGCACTTTGCACCGTTGCACCACACTGTCATGGTGCATGCAACATACACCACATGTTAACAGACCATCGCTGACCTGTATACATCTGCTGCTGATGCTTTGTGTCGGCCACCACCCCTATGTGTGAGGACATGAGCAGTAGGGTACGTCGACTGCATTCTATGTTTGCCTGATCCCTAGCTTGCATATCTCCCCAAAGCAGTGCATGTCTGTTCAACATTATTCCACCTACCGCTGAGCTGAGTCTAGACATTGTGCATGTGGCTGTACACACATGTTTGACATGGCGGCTGTCCCTACTTTGCAATGGTGCCACAGACCAGCACAGGTTTACACTGCACCGCCGTATGACCTTGCCAGTCACATGTAGTATGACATGCCTTCTACTGACATGTTGAATGTCATGCATACATGTGTAACACAATGGTGTCCTTTCCAATCTACAGTACAGTAATGGTGTCCCAATGCAGAGACGTGTTTTACTAACATGGGCCTTCAGCTGATGCAATGTTGTCTGTCCACCCTACAAATATGCAGGGACGTACTGCACATTGAGCTGATGTGCATAGCTATTGCAGGGCATCATGTGGCTTCTCAATTGCTATACAGTGTGAGCTACTGACACAGTTCATAACCATGACTATGCTCACATACAATACATATCTAATGTGGAATGTGATCCATATCACTGAGGTGTATACACAATAAACCCTTATGTGGAATGTGTGACACAGGTCACAGAAGGGTATATGGATGACACCCTGCACATCTGCAACCATATTACTGATGCCTGGCAACAATGCCCACACATGGTTAACTTAGCAGTACTTTATGTCCCACATGCCATCTGTGTACCTCACACACATGAGGAGCAGGCATGCCAGTAATGTCTGACACCAGCAAGGTTTATGCATTGTATCTGTGGCTTGATGTGGTTGTATGTGTATGTTGTGCATCACATGTATGTATTTGGATACTGTATAGGTGAATGCTTCAATGTCGTGACACACTCAAGATGTCTAAGACATGTTATGTGGTGGTTTCTTGTTATGCCTATACAAGCTGTGCACAGGCCTGTATGATGTTTAGTGTTTCACATCTGCAATATCATCATTACACAAAGGCCATAGTTGTTTTGTGTTGAGTCAATGTACAACAGGGTGTACACACATGGACATCATTTCTACTGTGTGTGTGTGTGTTGCTTCATATCTCTGGCCATCTTCCATGGCCATGTGTACACATGTTCTGTCCAGTGGTTGTGATGGCCATCTTATTTCACACATCAGTGTTATCCCATATGACATACACCCATAGATGTCATATGCTCCATTGAGGACAGGATTATGCAGAGAAAGGGTGGAATGTATGGGATGTAAGACATGTTTTGCAGGACAGTTGGGCAGTGTTGCAGTCAGACCACTATATGTCCTGGACATGTCAGATAGCACATGACATTGTGTGACATTCATAGCAAGGGTATACTCCACAAGGGTGTATCCTGAGGGCCGGTCATACTACAGCTCCAACACATTTAGAGTGTGTGCACACATATGCTCTCTGTACAGTACTGTTCGTATTCCCAACATGTGTAATGCTGATATGTAGTACCTGTCCCTACAGTGGAACACGCCTCCACCATTGTATTCACTGTTGTCCACACATCTGGCAATGACAGTTTGGAAGGTTTAGTGTAGGTGTTTCATATAGTCCTCACTTGTTTCACATAGGTAAACACTGTGATATATTGCAGGTCTGACCAGTGTCCATTAACAGGACCACCATACATTATGTGTACATGTGTTATGGCAGATAGCATGCAATTAATATATTCTGTGCATTATCAAGCTTGGTAAATAATAACAATCTCACCTGACACAAGCTGCTGTCACTGCAAAATACCAGAGGTACCTAAACAGAAGTGCCACAGCAGTAAGGCCATTATCCACACCTGTGTGATAGCTACAGGATGCAATGTACATAAGCCAGTACAATACACTATACTATGGAGTATGCACATCTGGGCATACATACAGTAGCAGACTATAGTATGTGGTATATGTGCATACATGCCTTGCATGTGATGTTACATTACATATTGTACAGTAACACATGTAACTATGTGAAATATAGTTGTGTTTTAAGTGTAGTAGTGACTTACCAGGCAACTCCAGTCTCTGTAATTGAGAGAAACTCACCTCCACAATACCAGTTAAAGCTTGTGGATGGAGGTCTGCAGGTGTCCCCACATTGGCCAGTAGCTCCTCGGTACGTGTGAGTGGGGCTGGGTGAGTGGCCTCCCACCTATTGCCCTTGTTCCCTGGCGATTGCATTAGCACGTTGTTTCACCCATCTTATGAGGTCAGTGCAGTGTCGGCACACCTGCTAATAGGTGTGATTGTCACCACCAACATCATTTATCCTCCTGCATAGTTCTTCCCACAGGGCATCCCGCTGCTGTGCATCCTGTGTCACATGGCTGAAGAGCGTTGTGTGGTTGTCGAGTAGGTATGGGACGAGGACCTCATCTTCCAAGCAGCTGTACACCGGCAGTCTGCTACATGGCATCCTGGAAGACATAATGATGGAGACAGGCCACAGTAACTCACATAGAAGTACAGCAGTACAGCTGAACATACATGTGTATCACATATATTAAGATTACAAATATGTCTTTGCAAATCTACATGACACTAACACCACTGACATGTATAAGTCACACACATTTGACACTTACTGGTGATGTGATGTTATCACCATATATGTATGTGTCATGTGATGAAATTTCTCATACACCATGTGGATGTTGTCTTGACATGGGCATGTCTGTTTGCCTGTACTGGTGTCTTTACCTATCAGCACATGCCTGGATGTGTTCACATTAATGCAATAAACCTTAATGCTGTGTATATGTCTCATATATAGTCATACATAGCCATTAGGGACATGACCTGTGACCCTGCAGACTTGCAAACATGTATGTGTTTTGCCATATACATCTACATGGCACTGTGCAGCTGTGTAGAATCCTGCCATGTATTGCCTGTGTTGCACATGTGTAAAACATGGGACAATAGCTAACCTGATGGTGTTTGCAGGGTTGGATATCAGCTATAGCATGTATGGTCATAGTGATCTAGTAGACGATATGCCCTGGGCCATTTATTAGCCTAGGCAGACAGGTTACCTAGCTGTAGGCAACAGACAGGAAAGTTTCAGTGGCCAGTTCAAGCAGTGCCACAGAACTGATCCACAGGGTTACTGATATATTTGGCATGCGGTCATCACACCATGTCACAGAGAGGGGCGATGTGCAGCTTCGCTGGACAGGGATGCATAGTATGGCAAGAGTATGTTAAGTGTATGGGACAGAGGTCTGTCAGGCATAATGTGATCCTTGTACTAGAAAGGTGGATGTCCATGACGTACGTGTTTATTTTGGATCAGGATGTGTTAGGTGTAGCATGTCCAACACCTCTGGATTGGACATGGCTTTATTCAGGGTAGACTGCATGCTACATAGTGCAGCTAGGGATTGGGAAGGATAGTGTAGGCCATCTAGACATGGGCAATAACACTTAATGGAAATATGTGATCTATTATGGGTCACATGGGTGTTGAGTATGGCTGAGCAATTATCTCTATATTCCTGGATGGCACCATGTCATGATTAGGGATGCCACATACGACTACCTGTCTGGTGTGGTGAAGTAACTATCAAAGGAAAGTACTGTCCAGCTGCATCCCATACACACAGATGCTATTATGTTGACCGCTGCCTTGGTGGTAGTTAATGGGTACAGGGTTTGTAACATAGGGGATGACAATGCAATACTTAGCTGTCAGATTGTGGCCATACGTCACACACCACACATCTGACACACTAAGGTACTTCTGTATGTTGAACGCAGCACACATTGAGTTGACTGTTGCTCCTAGTTCATAGTCATTTGCAAACATCAATAGGCTGATGCCTTCTGTGTTAGTCTGTGTGGTAATAATAACAAAGAGGGGGAGTACCAGGAATGACCCCTGTATTACTGTGGCTGGCACTGGTTTGATGTGTGTATATTAGTCAGACACATTCTGTAGTGTTGGTTCTGCCAGCAGTCCAGTTGCCAACCACTCCTGTGACATAGGAATATACACCTAGTTTACTGAGTGTAGCTTGAATACAGTATGGGTGATAGTGTCCTATGAACTGGCAAGGTCATGATATGCAGTGTGAATAAACCCTACTGACATCTACATCTGTACCGAGTACATCAAATATGTTGATCACGGTTCTTGGCCGTACAGACCAGGCTCAGCAGGGTAGTTGTGCACTATGTCCCATTATTGATGGTGTCTCCCCCTTTGTGGGGTGTGATAACTGTTGCTGTGCACCATTTGGTGTGTACACAGCCTGACATGGAGCTATGATTGAACATGATGTGTATGTGGATAGCTGAATGTTCTTACATTTGTGTAGGATACACTCTGGGATGTTGACAGGTCCCATGAAAGCTGTATGTATGGCTTTAGAGAGTGCAGCTTGTACCTACATAGTCGTTAGTACAGAGGCCCTGTAGTGTACATGAACATATTACCAAGTGTACCTGTTGGGGGGAGGTGGGAGTGGGTTTAGGTTCTCCAAGACCCTATCTGGATGAACAGGTGCTATTTCTGTAGGTGCAGTACATCCCCTGTCATAGTGCTGTGCAGCATTGCAAGTCTTGTCGTTGCCATTATGATTAATGACACAGCTATAGAATGCTCTGTGCTTGGTCTCATAATATGTGGCTAATTAGTTTCACAGTAGCTTTGTGTGGTTTTATATGGTGTATCTGCTCCTTACTGAGGCTGACAAGGGATCACCTACGCTCATGTGTGTTCACTCTTGCAACAGTTACTACATTCTGTGGTACAGTTTAAAGCATGGTACCACCAGTTTGCCTTCTTGTTTGTGTTGGGTTGAATCCTGGTTCTGTTTCAAAGGCACAATCACTGCACATATGTGACTACTTAAGGTTCATTTGTGTAGGATTCAGCATTTGCACATGCATTGTCCATCTGCATGGGTGCCATGACAGTCACCACTCTGCTCTTAGGAAACATAACATTGGCAATAGAGATTAACTATGTGTAGCATACTGTTAGCCCTGTTTGTGTGACTACTGTGATCCAGGTCAGTGGGGTCAATGGAATCCAACATGCATTGAGCACAGGTGTTGGTACATGAGGAGTCTTCCCAGTTCATAATAGAATAGTTGAGAGTAGCCATTATTATGGTTCTGTCTCAAACCTAATCTTCCCCATTACAGCACATTATGACAGTTGGGAAGTCCGCGGCCTGGTGGGTGATCTGTCTCAAGGTGCATTTTGAATTCCACTTTGGCACAAAGGTAGCTGCTCAGCATAATGCATCTGAATTTATGCAAATGCAACTAGTGTGGGGGTGTACATATCCTTCAGGAATATGGACACACCTGCAGCCCATGTACTCCAATAAAGGATAAGGGGCAAGAGGTGAGGTATGTGTTATAACATGGTTATGCAGGTGTGCTTTCTGGAGCATTGAAACATGTCTCAGCCACTGCACAGATATATTCTCCATGTTAGGGATTGACATATATGAGTCTGTATAGTGTTTCTGACATGTATCATTGTGTAGTGAGACCCGCAGTTTATTACTTGGCTGTTCCTGTAACAGCAGTGTACCTTCACTTGAACCATGAATGATGAAGGCACTATAGGGGAAGCATGAACCCTAGGCAGTATCCAGATTTCCAGGGGTTGCAGGTGCAGGCCCTGTCTGGTAAAGCATCATGGTCTGTCAAACATGTTATCCCAGGACGACAGATACTGGATAACCTTTGACTTTCACCACTACACTAGACAACTGTGGAATACAATCATTTTGTCCCTGTACTAAAGTATCATTCTGGCCAATGGGAGAATGCTACACAGACCTTGGGACATACCTGCATGGGCTACAAGACCTGACAGTTCCTACATGTGTTTCCATGCAGTCCATGCTATTGCATCACAGGTCCTGCACACAACATGGAATATGCCAAAGACATGTGAATAGTTCAGAAGGTGGTCTGAGTGTATGGGTGTGTGGATAATCATGGCAGACAGGCAACTGACAGTATGTATGCCCTTGTATAGGTTGGTGTGTAACATAGTGCTAGAGTTTTCATTCACAAATGCGTTCTGTTGGGCATATTTCCAGTCACGTGTTCTGAGGCTTGGCACAATTATGTAAACTATGTCATACAGTTTGTGTATTTCAGTGTCGGTCTATTCCGGCTAGGGGGGTCACTTGTTTGGACAGATACTTAGAAGCGCCTGTGAGTGTGTGTGATTTCTGGTAGTGTGTGTGTGTGTCCTTACTGTGTTCGGGTAAGGGTATGTGTTGGTAGTGTTGATGAGCTGCATGTGTTAACCTACACCTCATGAAATTCCAGTACAGTCATGGCCGTAGACTGGGCTGCCTTCCAGCTTACCCCTGAAGCTGCATCCCAAACAATGTGTGGGGCATGGTGTTAGGTGGGTTTGGCAGTGTACATTTTCCCAGGATTGCCACATACACAAAGCTGACATTAGTAAACACCAGTAGCTGACTAGTGGACATGCCTATATGAGCATTCAGTACTACAAGTACCAAGTACTGTATTTAGTTTATGTATTGCCTATGAAGATGTTTTAGACATTGATGCTCACATGTAAATATTTGTGTTATGGACATTATAACACTTTTAAAAAAATATTTTTATATTTTAATTAATTATAATTAATAAGTTTTATAAATTTCCCCAAGAAAAACAATTTCCCAAAAATGGGTTGGAAACAAACAAAGCCTTTAAAAACAAAGGAATGAAAAGGGGGAAACATCAGGGCCCCAATTTTTGGCCTTGTAATTAAAGGGTTAAGTGTTTCCTAAATTGTTTCAAAGGTTCAAAAGCCAACAAAAATTTGGAAGGCCAAAAATTCCCCAAAATCTGTCCCCTTTTTTTCTTAAAAAAAGGGGGTTCCCTGCCAATTTTTAAAACCCCATACTTTGGGTTTGCTCAAAAGGGGTTAAAAGGAAAAGGGGGTAAAAAAGAAGGATGGTGTGCCCTTTAAACCAAAACGGATGGAACCCTTTAGGGAGGAAACCCCAGGATATTCCGGGAAGACAGGGTAAAAGGGGAGAAGTTGTGATGCATAAAAAAGGGGTTTTCCCATTTTGGCCAGGGGCACTGGGAAAGGACGGGCCTTGTATAAAAATGTTTTCTGGAAATTTTGGCCTTTTTTTCGGGGGGAATGGGAGGGGGAAGGAATTAATCCTAAAGGGGGGAAATGACGAAAAACCCAACGGGGGTTGGGATTACAATGTGGGGAAAACCCCAGGGAAACAAATCCCCCCCAAATAAAACCATTTGGGGGGGGCCCCAGATGGGGGCCCCCCCCCAAAACAGAAAGGGCATGTCTTTCGGGTTTTAAAACATTCCCCCGTACCCATTCCCAAACCCCTTTTCCCCAGGCAAGCCCAATGAACAACAACTTTCCTGCGGGACCTGCCCCCGGGGCAACCCCCCCTTTCTTTGGCTTTTCCCCGGAAGGTTTGGGGAACCAACCAGATACCCAACTGGGCCCCAAACCCCAATCCAGGCCACTAAGGGGAGGGGTTCTGGGCCCCAAACCCAACATTGGTGTTCCAAAAAAGTTTGGTTTTTGTAAAAGGCTTGGAACATAACAATGTTTCCCATCCCCCCAAAAAAAAGGGGAGGATAAAATTTGCGGGGGGCCAAAACCCCTGTTTAATACCATCACTTACAAAAAAAGTTTGTGCTGAGCATGAACATCCCTTTAAGGATTTTGGGGAAAACCCCAGACAGGGCAAATTTTTCTTTCAAGAAAGGGTTGGAGGCTAAAACCTAACCTTTGTCTGTCAACCCACCCCTACCCTCGGGGTTCAAATGTGTTTTCATTATAACAAGGAAAAAATGGTTCCCCCCTCCAGTCCACAAACCCCTACAGTTGGGGTTTTAAAACAAATGTTTGTTTTTTAAAACAGAGAATAGTTAACAAAAATTTTAAAGGGTAGCCAATGGCTGTCCACATGCGGTGTCTTTGTCCAAAACACCCCCCTCCTTTGGTTTTTTCCATTGATTTGGGAGGCCACCAAATCACTTGTCCTTTCCAAAACCCCGTCCAGGTAAAAAGGGGGGAAAACCCAACAGGGATTTTGGGAGGTTTTTCCATGGGCTAGGGCATTAAGTTTTTACATCTGTGGGAGGCCAATGGGGGGGAATCCCCGGGGAATGCCCTTGGGGTTGGGAGCATTCAACCCACCCAACCAAGATGGGGGGGGACGACAGAGGAAAAGTTCTTTGGGGAAGGGTTGGGGTTTCCAAGTTTGGCTGTACAAGGCTGGGTGAGGGGTAATCTTGGCATCACGCCACCTGACAGTGATGTGCAGTGTGGTACAGGGGTGTAGTGTCTGCAATATCCCACACAGATGGGTATTGTATGAACTGTCCTGACATCCTGGTTACCATTGTGTATGGCCATAGCTTTGCAATGCATGCCATGTCTATGTTTGATAGTCCTTGACATGGGCATTGCCTGGGATGTGCACGTCCCACAATAATGTACAGTAACATGTACAAATGTCCCTGGTTTGGCTGGCACATGTTACGTACACAGACTGTTATCCTCAGATATGACAATACTGGCCTGGTCTGGCAGGACCTGCTTATAGACAGCAGGTTGACCCTGCACATGCATTGATAGCATGATACAGGTATTCCCTGGTGTCAGTGGCATCGGTCTATACAAGGCACATGTGTAAGGCATTGTATGGCCGCTGTGGATCACATTTGATGGTACCACATATGTTGCAGGCATCCAGTGGGGACATAGTGAAGGCACAGTGTTCCAATTATGTGCCTATTGTACTGCTGTACAAGGTGCCATGCCCTCTGCAGCCCACTGTAATCAAACCATGCCTACTATCTGTCATCAATGTGCAGGGTATTAGCAACATAGCGGGATATTCTAGGCAAGTGTGTCTGTGTATACATATGGACTCAGAACGTATTCTGGGTAATAGGAGGATTGCATACTTTGTTCACCAGGCCTTTGCCAGATGTAGGAGTATGGCTTGCTAACACAGTCCCTTGGCTGACTGACATCTGTACTCCTCATGAGGTGGACATTATGACATATAATATGGACAACATATAGGAAAACTACAAAATCCGCTCCACAACATGTCCAATGGTTAGACACTCATAGCCACCTCCACACAAGCTCTGACTGTTAAACACATACCTGCCATGTCTTGGAATAGAATTCCCAATTAGTGTATCACACTACAGCATTACACCATTACAGTATGCACTACGGACATGACTGTGTTACAGCACTCCCAGAGGTGTATTACTAGGTGGGTGACAACAGCAGGATTGCCAAAGGTGGTTATGTTAATTGTAAACAGTGTGCATACTCTGAAAAGCATTGTTCCTTTCTCAAGCAGACAGAGACACACACACACACACACACACACACACACACACTTGACCTGTCTGGGATTAGAACACCAACCAAACTAGTTTAACATACTACAGCATTACTCAGTTATAGAATGTGCCATGGAGATTACTGAGTCACAGCAGTCCCAGAGGTGTATTCATAGGTGGGTGACGTCAGCAGGATTGCCAAAGAAGGGCATTTCAAGTGTACTCCGAGTTGTACATGTCTGTTACCTGCGTGTACCCACTGCTAACTGTCAGGAAAATACATTTACACCGGCTTACCACTGCTTAAAAGTGTCTTATGCAGTTCTAATTGACAGTATCAACAAGGCATGCAGGTATTGAACCCTGGACCATGCACACTGAGGTCACTGGATGTACCTCTAAGCCATCTGGGTTGTATACATGTTGCATGGAGTCAATAATGAACATCTTGCTACAAGTATTCCACAGTACTGAAAACAAATGAGACAGTCACTTTGTGTACATATGTACAGTAACCTTGATGTACTGTACTCTGTGAAACAAAAAAACAAGTCTACATCTGTATAACTGTCATAACTACATATATATATATATATATATATATATATATATATATATATATATATATATATATATATATATATATATAGATATGTATATATATATATATATATATATATATATATATATATATATATATATATATATATATATATATATATACCGGATGTGTACACACACACACACACACACACACACACATATATATATATATATATATATATATATATATATATATATATATAAACACACGCCTGAACACCCCTTTGTGACACAGAAGGGTTCCAAATGAACTGATGTGTACAGAACAGAGGCATCTCTTGTGTTATAACATTCAAATCTTAAGCAGTTCACCAGAGAAGGGATGGTTGTTGTGTATGTGGAGTTTGGGGTGGGGAATGATGGCTAATGTAATCTACCCTGGGGATTGTGGAGTTAGGGTGGGGAATGATTGGTATGGACCTTCACCTCAGTGATCACTTCTGTCACACCAACAGTGGCACAGGAAAATAACATACCAACTGTAGTCGTGCTTGACTGTGTATTTTACCATTCCTAACTATAATACTTTGTAGACACTGGTCACCACAGATGGCTACCATAGTGTGCTAAAAGACATTACACATGTCTATGCCTGGCTACAGAGGAGTCGCACACACTTGCCAGTATTGTGCATACACATCTTGCCTATGTAAAGGTAACTAGTACAGTGGTATGCAGTTGGGGTATTTGCCACAGAACACATACAATTACACTTACTCTGATTCCACTTCTAAGATGGTTGACATCACAGGACCAATTACTTGCAGTGGGGATGGGGGAAGAGAGAGGTTTAGCAGCTGACAAGGATAAAGGCCAGTGCAAAAGGAGGTATCTCTTTGGAATGCAGCAAAACCTGCTGTCATGACAGGATGCAGGCACAAATACACACACACAACCACCCTCAGCCATTTGCTGACACACACACTCAGGCATTTGTTGACACACACACAGACACACTCAGCCATTCGCTGACACACACACTCAGGCATTTGCTGTCACACACAAAACACACGCTCACAGTTGCCAGTGGTGGGATCAGAACTCCTGCCTATCTACAGATCACTGTTACAGTACTATGCAGTTAAGAGATGCGCCACAGGAATTACACAGTCCAAGGCAGTCAGACTGTCCTTCTAAGACTGAGGACAACAACAGGGAGACTGACAGTTACGAAGCACATAGCTGTAAACCTGTGTGTTTATAGTAGGTGTCTATTACAACCTGTATGCACAAACAAGACACATCATCTAGGCCTGAGAGGTATAGTTGTAGCACAACAGGAAGCTGAACTGGAGTATGTTCATCTGTGGAATTGACAACTACTATCACTATACAGGGTTACAGTGGGCATGCTCATACACTTAGTAGCACAGGGCCATTTATGATGCACTATGACTACAACTACACAAGGGTATACCGGGCATGCTCATACACTAAGTAACAAAGGGCTTGTTGGATGCACTGACTCAAAATTACACAAGGTGGCAGTGGGTATGCTCATACACTTAGCACAGGGGTGTTTGGGATGCACTCCGATTCTAACCACTGAAGGCCACAGTTTGCATGCTCATGCACTTACATGTACAGAACATGTTGTAATGAACTCCTATTGTAAACACACAGGTTTACAGCTAGGTACATCTTACCTGTCAGTATATATGCACGTCATACTGGTTTACTACCTGATACCTGTATGTGGCCAGTAAATGATATATCTGCGTCTTTGCTGTGTGATACACATGCATACATGTACATGAAGTACTGACATATATATGTTAAGTATACACATTCATGCATGTGTGGACATGACAGACAATAGGTTACCTGGGTCGCACAGGTGGATGCTACCTACATCATGTGTCACACACATTGCTGCCCTGAAAGACATACATTGATAGCAGGTTGTGGACAGTGGCATTATACGTAAAACAGTGGCATGTGCAAGCATAATGTGAGAGCCACCTTGTGTAATGGCACTGAGGTGCAGGTGTCAAGATGACCTCTCCTGGCTGTATTAATAGTTGTCATTACTAGCAGGACTGCTACCCTAAGTATATCTCACATTGGTCATATACACAAGTTCTGCTGCTGTCCATCACCTTACATGAGGCATTTGCTACCAAGCACATTAATGTCACTCACAGTGATGTCATGGTACGAGTGGAAAATGCTAGACCAAAACAATGAGCCAATGTCCTGCTGTTATTATGAGGTTGTCCAGTGTCTGTCATACTGGGCTGTCATGACCGAATGACAAGCCTTCAACACAGAGCACATGCATCCATGTTTCACGTGTGTGGATAATACCTATGTCGCATTTACCCATATAGCCGCATTCCAAGGCAAATGTCCTACACCCAGAAGTAACACCCTGACACCTACAAGACAATTGCATTGGATGCTTATGCAAACCAGTGCGAGATGTGTGGCTTTAGTAATCCATTTGCTCAATGTCGATCCTACAATGGGGAATACTGACATCTGTGCAGTGAGGAACACCTGGCTGAAGGCTCTGTAGTGCACAGCTGCACTACCAACATATAACTCAGATCGGGACATGTGGGCCATAACAGTGGTATGGACCATTCCAGGTGGTGGTGTACACATATTCATAAAGGCTACATGTAAAGACCACTACTCTGACATATAGCATCACAGATGAGTCAGGTGCAGGTGACAGTGGCAAATGTTGCATTCTAGGTTGTATCCTCATATACATCCACAACCTTGTCCCCAGACTACCAACACACATCCATATGTGGAATGACATAGTATCATAGACCACAAGATAACCCCCAATTGGTGGACTGTACCAAGGCCTAAATCAACTGTGCAAAGTACCCATGTACAGCCACAACTGCATAATGTGTTATGCAATGGAATAATACCACTGTTTGTAACCAGCTCAGTTGTACACTTACCAGGGTCCCTCAGATGTTGTCAGCATTAACACGGTCAACTGTTGCTGTACACCAGTAAACAACACCCTCATGGTCGGATATGACCTAACTGTACCTGCCCTGGATATGCACATCCCACACTCATACAACATAAATGACATTACCATAGCTTTCATTATCCTTTCTACATACAGGTGGCTACAGTCATTACACACATGCACATGGCTGATAGCATGCTAACAGTATATAAGGTTTGATATCTATGTTAGCAGAGGTAATATTCCCTCTCTACTGGTCACCCATGTTACCTATCATATCATACAACACCCCATGTGGCATGTATGTCTTTAGACATGATCACCTAATGCAATGCCTGCAAACATACCCATATAACAAGACCATAGGACCTAAACAAGGCCTGTATTGACAGACTCAGGGAAATTCAGCTCTGCTCTGTATGTTCCTGAGTAGTCACAGGTGATATGTTCATAACATGTACAGCCATGTGTGGCCACAGCTCCTACATATACCCCATGTCAACAATTGCAAGCCATGCATGCTGTTTGTTGTCTGGACATTAGCCTTAGTACCACAATAGTCAGTACATGCTGGGGTGAGATGTTTACAAGTCACAGACCTCGCACATGCTTGAATGAATGTACTGTCTAGCTCCAACAGAGCACATTGCTGGCACTCTTACGGTAAACGTGAGGTGTGTGTGGCAAATATGATGTGCTCACTGTTGACCATTACAGTGCCCTAGCTTCACCATGGCATTGTCAAGTAACAGTTTGTAGGAGCATGACATGTAATAATGATGTGTGTCTCGCTGATATGCGCTGTTGTCATATATGTACATTTGGCTACTCGGTGAAGGTGGTGGTGTCCTACCAGTACAGGAATACAACATCCATTATGGTGTAATGGTTGGCTATGTTTTACACATGGCATGGGGAAGGTGTGGAATGTATCCTCTTGACCTGCTAGTGCACTTACTGATGTAGACCACATATGTGGACATGTATTGATGTTTGTGTGGATTCCATGTGTGTGCAGTGTCTGATGTCTGAAGATGACTGTTGTCTTAGTATATCATGCTGTTGCAATACAGCCTCAACATTGCCAACTGTATATGATGATATGCTCTAAGTACAGTAAGCCGTACATGAGGTATGGACAGATGTTTGAACATGACTACTAAGTGTTGGGGCATTTTGCAGATCAATGATTACTGAGGACAGCTCACTGGTGTGTTACAACCAGTCCTACAATAACCTGTGTAACTGCTAAGGTCAGGTTTTGTTAATTGAAGTGGAAGACTGACAATGTAGAATGCTGTAAGGGTGACACTGAAGGCAAACCTCATGACACCTGTAACAGTAATACCTCCTCTGTGCATATATTGTGCATATATCAGCACAGCTGGCAAAGTAAAGAGCCAGTAAGCTTTGTACCGGATGCAATAGTGCTGTACTTCTGTAGTACCTATCATGAGATCGGCAGGTGATTCACAGTACTGGCACTTGTGGGTGTGTGTGTCCATATATGCCGCGTATGGTTGGGAATACATCCCACATGTTATCACACTCCAGAACACTGTTGTTGACACCAGTACAGAGTGAAGTGTAAAAAGAAAGGCATAGGCAGGTGGTTAAACCTCACACATATAGTGTCTGCATGACTGTGACATAGGTGTATATCTTTATGAATGCCACAGTGTGTGTGTGTGTGTGTGTGTGTGTGTGTGTGTGTGTGTGTGTGTGTGTGTGTGTGTATATGGCTGTCCGTGTGTATGGCTGTCCGGGTCCCTGGACTGAGGCTGTATTTTACTATAGTGAAATGTTAATGCCCCCACCCCCATCCACTCAATGCAATCTAGCCTCCCTGTTGATATCATTAATCGTAGATGGGCATTCAAACCGCCTGTTAACATGTACACCCTGGGGTGTGACCTGCTCTTACATAGCCTACTGATGGACCCCCTCCCCACATACACTCACTGCACTGTAGTATCCCTGTTGATGTCCTCGATATTAGGCCATTCCAACTACCTGTACATGTGTAATCACTGTGGCGTGTCTTGTAATTGCGTTGTACTATAATGATGATATGCACATAGGCAGGGTTGTCATATGAACACTGACTATTGTGTGTGTGTGTCAGAGTGTGTGTTACTGCGTCTGTGAATCCCTGAGTGTGGGTGTGTCTGTGTTTGCATGCTGCCATGGCAGTGCATATTACTGCTTCCCAATGAGAAGCCACTATTTCTACTGGCATTTACCCCTGTCATCCGGCATACCACTTTTTTACCTCCTACAGGTAACTATACCTGTGATGTCACCCACTATGGATGTGACGGCTCTGAACACTGTAGCTTACTGCACAGCTATCATTCTTTTGGATCATTAGAATAGTAAACATAATTGAAACATGGGAAAATATAACAGTTATGTGGAAGCTACAAAGTGCATGCAGGTATTGTCATACTGACTTGTGGGTAGTCAACATGTACATATGGGACACTAACCGCAAACACCGACATCCCCGGCACATGCAACTACACCTGAAAGAAGAAGGCAGAACATCAAGATCAGCATGCTATTAGTGTTGTTACACATGAGACATACTGTCAAAAGTACAAAATGCACTCTAAAACTGTAATACATGGTATGTCTGCTGCCTGTCTTCACTACTCAGCAATATTAATCTACAATTGTCTATCTAGTATGTTCACCCTGTGCATCAGACCATATGAACATGTCCTTGCACCGATGGTGTGGATGACAGGGATGTGTCACAGGCATCATCATATGCACAGGGTGATAATGTTTGCCAGAGGCCTAGGCTGCACCATTGGATGACATCATGTGTGTGTGTTAGGGCCTGTGATATCATTGGGTGTGTGTGCATGTTATGTGTGTGTTGAGGTGCTCTACATTTGTTCCCAGTGTGTGTGTGTGTGTGTGTGCAAGCACACAGGTCTGGCATGTGGCTGGCCTACACAGTGGTATTATTGACAAATGAAGACTGTACAAGGCAGGTGTCACAGTTCACGGTGTCCGCCATGGCCATGTGACCTGCCTGCCAGGGGTTGCACAGGCACTACCAGGCAGAGGTCCAGATTGGGTACTGTCTGATGACATGTCCACTGGAATTGCGTCTCTGCTGGGACCATCCAGGACCATGTGCACGTGACCTGCTTTGTCCTGGTGTAGACTGCACAGCACCAGCTGCACTGCTGCTGCTGCTACAGCCACTATGGGAGTGGGTATGTGCAGTAGCATGTTCACATAGACCTTCAACAGGTGATGTAGCTGACCTACAGCCACATGCCTGATGCCTCACTCCCAACAGATGTTCCAGCACAGACATTCCATGCTTGAAGATTGACATGCCACTGTCAAGGACTCCCACCATGTCACCCAATTATCTATCCAAAATATCTGCAAGATGATGCTGAGCATTTGCAAGTGCCTGGATGCTGTCAGTTAATGAATGGACAGCAGCCCTCTGAAGCCTCAGACCTTCTCTGTTGTGTTGTTCAGCACATTACTGTGCCTCCATTACAGCCAGAAACATGCATCTGGTGACTCCAGCTGATATGCTTTGTCTCGCAGGGGCATGTTGCCAGTGGTCCTCCTACGAGCAGAGCTGGGTACATGCCTGTGTGGGACATCACCAGTCTGTTGACTGGGATCATGGTGAGCAGGCACACCTTCCATAGTCTCAACACTTCCCTGTTCCATGCTACCACCCACCAACAGTCCTTCCTCTATGGCCAGTGGTGATGGGGTATGTGCAGGTAGGGGATCTGTATGCGAGGATGAGGGGGAGACAGGTGGAATGGCAACCAATGGCACAAATTCAGCCCCTGACAACCCTGCCTGTGTCTCAATCATACTATCATCATCACTGCTAGAGTCTGTGGGGACACTAACATCAGGTGGACCACTCAAGGGCAACACACCTACATCAACACCTGTGAGGGGAAGACAAGAACTGTAAATTACAAGTTATACCAGACAGACAGAGACACACAGATTGACACACACAGACACAGTCACACACGTTACATGCAGGTGATATGGCAGATGCCATTCAGCTTAGACAATTATAGTTTCAGCTTAGACAATTATAGTGGCAGTAATCATACATCCCTGAGTTGCACACAACAGCATGCATGTGTTATAGCAGACAGCATGCACCTTACACAATTATAGTGGTGGTTGGCATACATACCTGTATTGCACATTTGTGTTAGTAGCCTATGCCCCATAACTGCAAAACAATGAATGCACTTTGCACCGTTGCACCACACTGTCATGGTGCATGCAACATACACCACATGTTAACAGACCATCGCTGACCTGTATACATCTGCTGCTGATGCTTTGTGTCGGCCACCACCCCTATGTGTGAGGACATGAGCAGTAGGGTACGTCGACTGCATTCTATGTTTGCCTGATCCCTAGCTTGCATATCTCCCCAAAGCAGTGCATGTCTGTTCAACATTATTCCACCTACCGCTGAGCTGAGTCTAGACATTGTGCATGTGGCTGTACACACATG
Organism: Protopterus annectens; assembly: GCF_019279795.1. Lineage (NCBI taxonomy): Eukaryota > Metazoa > Chordata > Ceratodontiformes > Protopteridae > Protopterus > Protopterus annectens. The sequence goes on along the minus strand of NC_056743.1, from coordinate 1,646,846,247 downwards.
TTTGACATGGCGGCTGTCCCTACTTTGCAATGGTGCCACAGACCAGCACAGGTTTACACTGCACCGATGACCTTGCCAGTCACATGTAGTATGACATGCCTTCTACTGACATGTTGAATGTCATGCATACATGTGTAACACAATGGTGTCCTTTCCAATCTACAGTACAGTAATGGTGTCCCAATGCAGAGACGTGTTTTACTAACATGGGCCTTCAGCTGATGCAATGTTGTCTGTCCACCCTACAAATATGCAGGGACGTACTGCACATTGAGCTGATGTGCATAGCTATTGCAGGGCATCATGTGGCTTCTCAATTGCTATACAGTGTGAGCTACTGACACAGTTCATAACCATGACTATGCTCACATACAATACATATCTAATGTGGAATGTGATCCATATCACTGAGGTGTATACACAATAAACCCTTATGTGGAATGTGTGACACAGGTCACAGAAGGGTATATGGATGACACCCCTGCACATCTGCAACCATATTACTGATGCCTGGCAACAATGCCCACACATGGTTAACTTAGCAGTACTTTATGTCCCACATGCCATCTGTGTACCTCACACACATGAGGAGCAGGCATGCCAGTAATGTCTGACACCAGCAAGGTTTATGCATTGTATCTGTGGCTTGATGTGGTTGTATGTGTATGTTGTGCATCACATGTATGTATTTGGATACTGTATAGGTGAATGCTTCAATGTCGTGACACACTCAAGATGTCTAAGACATGTTATGTGGTGGTTTCTTGTTATGCCTATACAAGCTGTGCACAGGCCTGTATGATGTTTAGTGTTTCACATCTGCAATATCATCATTACACAAAGGCCATAGTTGTTTTGTGTTGAGTCAATGTACAACAGGGTGTACACACATGGACATCATTTCTACTGTGTGTGTGTGTGTTGCTTCATATCTCTGGCCATCTTCCATGGCCATGTGTACACATGTTCTGTCCAGTGGTTGTGATGGCCATCTTATTTCACACATCAGTGTTATCCCATATGACATACACCCATAGATGTCATATGCTCCATTGAGGACAGGATTATGCAGAGAAAGGGTGGAATGTATGGGATGTAAGACATGTTTTGCAGGACAGTTGGGCAGTGTTGCAGTCAGACCACTATATGTCCTGGACATGTCAGATAGCACATGACATTGTGTGACATTCATAGCAAGGGTATACTCCACAAGGGTGTATCCTGAGGGCCGGTCATACTACAGCTCCAACACATTTAGAGTGTGTGCACACATATGCTCTCTGTACAGTACTGTTCGTATTCCCAACATGTGTAATGCTGATATGTAGTACCTGTCCCTACAGTGGAACACGCCTCCACCATTGTATTCACTGTTGTCCACACATCTGGCAATGACAGTTTGGAAGGTTTAGTGTAGGTGTTTCATATAGTCCTCACTTGTTTCACATAGGTAAACACTGTGATATATTGCAGGTCTGACCAGTGTCCATTAACAGGACCACCATACATTATGTGTACATGTGTTATGGCAGATAGCATGCAATTAATATATTCTGTGCATTATCAAGCTTGGTAAATAATAACAATCTCACCTGACACAAGCTGCTGTCACTGCAAAATACCAGAGGTACCTAAACAGAAGTGCCACAGCAGTAAGGCCATTATCCACACCTGTGTGATAGCTACAGGATGCAATGTACATAAGCCAGTACAATACACTATACTATGGAGTATGCACATCTGGGCATACATACAGTAGCAGACTATAGTATGTGGTATATGTGCATACATGCCTTGCATGTGATGTTACATTACATATTGTACAGTAACACATGTAACTATGTGAAATATAGTTGTGTTTTAAGTGTAGTAGTGACTTACCAGGCAACTCCAGTCTCTGTAATTGAGAGAAACTCACCTCCACAATACCAGTTAAAGCTTGTGGATGGAGGTCTGCAGGTGTCCCCACATTGGCCAGTAGCTCCTCGGCGTGTGAGTGGGGCTGGGTGAGTGGCCTCCCACCTATTGCCCCTTGTTCCCTGGCGATTGCATTAGCACGTTGTTTCACCCATCTTATGAGGTCAGTGCAGTGTCGGCACACCTGCTAATAGGTGTGATTGTCACCACCAACATCATTTATCCTCCTGCATAGTTCTTCCCACAGGGCATCCCGCTGCTGTGCATCCTGTGTCACATGGCTGAAGAGCGTTGTGTGGTTGTCGAGTAGGTATGGGACGAGGACCTCATCTTCCAAGCAGCTGTACACCGCAGTCTGCTACATGGCATCCTGGAAGACATAATGATGGAGACAGGCCACAGTAACTCACATAGAAGTACAGCAGTACAGCTGAACATACATGTGTATCACATATATTAAGATTACAAATATGTCTTTGCAAATCTACATGACACTAACACCACTGACATGTATAAGTCACACACATTTGACACTTACTGGTGATGTGATGTTATCACCATATATGTATGTGTCATGTGATGAAATTTCTCATACACCATGTGGATGTTGTCTTGACATGGGCATGTCTGTTTGCCTGTACTGGTGTCTTTACCTATCAGCACATGCCTGGATGTGTTCACATTAATGCAATAAACCTTAATGCTGTGTATATGTCTCATATATAGTCATACATAGCCATTAGGGACATGACCTGTGACCCTGCAGACTTGCAAACATGTATGTGTTTTGCCATATACATCTACATGGCACTGTGCAGCTGTGTAGAATCCTGCCATGTATTGCCTGTGTTGCACATGTGTAAAACATGGGACAATAGCTAACCTGATGGTGTTTGCAGGGTTGGATATCAGCTATAGCATGTATGGTCATAGTGATCTAGTAGACGATATGCCCTGGGCCATTTATTAGCCTAGGCAGACAGGTTACCTAGCTGTAGGCAACAGACAGGAAAGTTTCAGTGGCCAGTTCAAGCAGTGCCACAGAACTGATCCACAGGGTTACTGATATATTTGGCATGCGGTCATCACACCATGTCACAGAGAGGGGCGATGTGCAGCTTCGCTGGACAGGGATGCATAGTATGGCAAGAGTATGTTAAGTGTATGGGACAGAGGTCTGTCAGGCATAATGTGATCCTTGTACTAGAAAGGTGGATGTCCATGACGTACGTGTTTATTTTGGATCAGGATGTGTTAGGTGTAGCATGTCCAACACCTCTGGATTGGACATGGCTTTATTCAGGGTAGACTGCATGCTACATAGTGCAGCTAGGGATTGGGAAGGATAGTGTAGGCCATCTAGACATGGGCAATAACACTTAATGGAAATATGTGATCTATTATGGGTCACATGGGTGTTGAGTATGGCTGAGCAATTATCTCTATATTCCTGGATGGCACCATGTCATGATTAGGGATGCCACATACGACTACCTGTCTGGTGTGGTGAAGTAACTATCAAAGGAAAGTACTGTCCAGCTGCATCCCATACACACAGATGCTATTATGTTGACCGCTGCCTTGGTGGTAGTTAATGGGTACAGGGTTTGTAACATAGGGGATGACAATGCAATACTTAGCTGTCAGATTGTGGCCATACGTCACACACCACACATCTGACACACTAAGGTACTTCTGTATGTTGAACGCAGCACACATTGAGTTGACTGTTGCTCCTAGTTCATAGTCATTTGCAAACATCAATAGGCTGATGCCTTCTGTGTTAGTCTGTGTGGTAATAATAACAAAGAGGGGGAGTACCAGGAATGACCCCTGTATTACTGTGGCTGGCACTGGTTTGATGTGTGTATATTAGTCAGACACATTCTGTAGTGTTGGTTCTGCCAGCAGTCCAGTTGCCAACCACTCCTGTGACATAGGAATATACACCTAGTTTACTGAGTGTAGCTTGAATACAGTATGGGTGATAGTGTCCTATGAACTGGCAAGGTCATGATATGCAGTGTGAATAAACCCTACTGACATCTACATCTGTACCGAGTACATCAAATATGTTGATCACGGTTCTTGGCCGTACAGACCAGGCTCAGCAGGGTAGTTGTGCACTATGTCCCATTATTGATGGTGTCTCCCCCTTTGTGGGTGTGATAACTGTTGCTGTGCACCATTTGGTGTGTACACAGCCTGACATGGAGCTATGATTGAACATGATGTGTATGTGGATAGCTGAATGTTCTTACATTTGTGTAGGATACACTCTGGGATGTTGACAGGTCCCATGAAAGCTGTATGTATGGCTTTAGAGAGTGCAGCTTGTACCTACATAGTCGTTAGTACAGAGGCCCTGTAGTGTACATGAACATATTACCAAGTGTACCTGTTGGGGGGAGGTGGGAGTGGGTTTAGGTTCTCCAAGACCCTATCTGGATGAACAGGTGCTATTTCTGTAGGTGCAGTACATCCCCTGTCATAGTGCTGTGCAGCATTGCAAGTCTTGTCGTTGCCATTATGATTAATGACACAGCTATAGAATGCTCTGTGCTTGGTCTCATAATATGTGGCTAATTAGTTTCACAGTAGCTTTGTGTGGTTTTATATGGTGTATCTGCTCCTTACTGAGGCTGACAAGGGATCACCTACGCTCATGTGTGTTCACTCTTGCAACAGTTACTACATTCTGTGGTACAGTTTAAAGCATGGTACCACCAGTTTGCCTTCTTGTTTGTGTTGGGTTGAATCCTGGTTCTGTTTCAAAGGCACAATCACTGCACATATGTGACTACTTAAGGTTCATTTGTGTAGGATTCAGCATTTGCACATGCATTGTCCATCTGCATGGGTGCCATGACAGTCACCACTCTGCTCTTAGGAAACATAACATTGGCAATAGAGATTAACTATGTGTAGCATACTGTTAGCCCTGTTTGTGTGACTACTGTGATCCAGGTCAGTGGGGTCAATGGAATCCAACATGCATTGAGCACAGGTGTTGGTACATGAGGAGTCTTCCCAGTTCATAATAGAATAGTTGAGAGTAGCCATTATTATGGTTCTGTCTCAAACCTAATCTTCCCCATTACAGCACATTATGACAGTTGGGAAGTCCGCGGCCTGGTGGGTGATCTGTCTCAAGGTGCATTTTGAATTCCACTTTGGCACAAAGGTAGCTGCTCAGCATAATGCATCTGAATTTATGCAAATGCAACTAGTGTGGGGTGTACATATCCTTCAGGAATATGGACACACCTGCAGCCCATGTACTCCAATAAAGGATAAGGGGCAAGAGGTGAGGTATGTGTTATAACATGGTTATGCAGGTGTGCTTTCTGGAGCATTGAAACATGTCTCAGCCACTGCACAGATATATTCTCCATGTTAGGGATTGACATATATGAGTCTGTATAGTGTTTCTGACATGTATCATTGTGTAGTGAGACCCGCAGTTTATTACTTGGCTGTTCCTGTAACAGCAGTGTACCTTCACTTGAACCATGAATGATGAAGGCACTATAGGGGAAGCATGAACCCTAGGCAGTATCCAGATTTCCAGGGGTTGCAGGTGCAGGCCCTGTCTGGTAAAGCATCATGGTCTGTCAAACATGTTATCCCAGGACGACAGATACTGGATAACCTTTGACTTTCACCACTACACTAGACAACTGTGGAATACAATCATTTTGTCCCTGTACTAAAGTATCATTCTGGCCAATGGGAGAATGCTACACAGACCTTGGGACATACCTGCATGGGCTACAAGACCTGACAGTTCCTACATGTGTTTCCATGCAGTCCATGCTATTGCATCACAGGTCCTGCACACAACATGGAATATGCCAAAGACATGTGAATAGTTCAGAAGGTGGTCTGAGTGTATGGGTGTGTGGATAATCATGGCAGACAGGCAACTGACAGTATGTATGCCCTTGTATAGGTTGGTGTGTAACATAGTGCTAGAGTTTTCATTCACAAATGCGTTCTGTTGGGCATATTTCCAGTCACGTGTTCTGAGGCTTGGCACAATTATGTAAACTATGTCATACAGTTTGTGTATTTCAGTGTCGGTCTATTCCGCTAGGGGTCACTTGTTTGGACAGATACTTAGAAGCGCCTGTGAGTGTGTGTGATTTCTGGTAGTGTGTGTGTGTGTCCTTACTGTGTTCGGGTAAGGGTATGTGTTGGTAGTGTTGATGAGCTGCATGTGTTAACCTACACCTCATGAAATTCCAGTACAGTCATGGCCGTAGACTGGGCTGCCTTCCAGCTTACCCCTGAAGCTGCATCCCAAACAATGTGTGGGGCATGGTGTTAGGTGGGTTTGGCAGTGTACATTTTCCCAGGATTGCCACATACACAAAGCTGACATTAGTAAACACCAGTAGCTGACTAGTGGACATGCCTATATGAGCATTCAGTACTACAAGTACCAAGTACTGTATTTAGTTTATGTATTGCCTATGAAGATGTTTTAGACATTGATGCTCACATGTAAATATTTGTGTTATGGACATTATAACACTGGCTATTACGGAAACATTGTAGCTACCTTTAGCAGCAATCCTCCTCTGAGGAGCACATCACATCCTGTTAGTTGATTACAGATGATGCAAGTGTCTACAGGTCTGTTACCTTCTCTGGGTATATACTCACATATCCACCTGGACCATGAGCTCTGTTGGGCACAGACACCCACTCTCCAAACAGAGTTATGTATCAATAGACTCTGATGTCACTATCAACATGATCTGGATATAATCAGATAGTGTGAGCCATCACCTATGAAGTGCTTATTACACATGGGCAGCTGTCTCCTACATCTTACATTCCTACTGCACATGTTACACTTGAGTTAAAGATGATATGCAACCTGTTTCATTACCAGTGCTGATCGCTACCTTACATACAGTATGTGCAAGTGGCTGTTAGTCTGGCAATGAGAGGTTGGGCTACACAAACCTGGTAGTTCAACCAGGGTGTCTACACTCTCAATATCCACTCCATGTAGGTGTGCACATAGCCATTTGGCCCAGCCCTGTAACAAGGGTCACTACGCATTTTAATAACATGTACACATGCACAGCTGTTATTGCTTGCAAATGATACTAGAGAGGTCCAGCCTGTAACAAGGGTCACTACACATTTGCATAACATGTACACATGCACAGCTATTATTGCTTGCAAAAAATACTAGAGTGGTGGATATTACATGTGTTATGTGCATAGATAGTTGCCTGGCTCTTCCAATTATTTTTACTATCATGCTGCTAAACTGTCAGATGAATACAAATTATATGTATCCTGTCATTGAGTATTGTAATTGCCAATAGACATAACTACTGTTTGCATAACATAACAAAACTGCTATGTAGAATAGAATACAGATCTGCCTAGAATACTGTACATTACACAGTTATTGGCACAATATCCCACAATGTACACCATATTTGCACAGTAAGCCCACCTTTAACATGTTCATCTTGCTTATACACCCAAACATATGTCAACTGTTACAATATATCGACATATACTGTCCCCTGTTGTAGCACATACTTGTTGGACCAATCCTGACACTGACAGTGGCTGGAAGTGAATTGGTGGGTTCCAAGCCCATATCATCCCTTGTGGTGTATGCGGAGTTTGCTGTGTGACCTACAGCAGTACACACATAGAATACTACAAGCATTACTACTGCTCAAAAATACATCACTACAACATAGCTATTTCCACTATATGCATTGATTACATTGTAATACTTACAGTATAGGCACTACATACACAGACATGCTACATGTTATACATACCTTCTTAGTAATCAGAGGTGTTATTGACTAGTATAATACTTTTTTCAGTTCATCTTTCAGTGTTTTGTACTGTCCAACAGGTAGATACAGATGGTTTGAATGTGTGACAAGGCAACCTTTTATAGTTACAGATCAGTAACATGTGCTATCCCGATGATCAATTGGTGTTCCTATGTAGCTAATTACATGCACATCAGCTATGCTGCTACTGCCTTAGTCAATACCATGGCTACAGTGGAGTAAAACTGAATACTCCACTTGAGCGTTGTCCCTTTGCCTTACTTGTGAGGAAGACAGCGTGGAAGTGTTGTTTGGAATCTATTGCAACAGCTGTATGGAGACGAACAGTAATAAATTGTGTGTAATGCCTAGAGGATTTGGTCTAAATGTGAGTACTGCTGTTTTTTTTCTGAACATTGTTACTTGTGCAGGGTTTGTCAGTACTTAATACTTCTGCACATGTTTCAGTCTGGCCAGGTTGTTTGACCAGCTCAAGGCTGCATAGTTATGCATATAATGTTAGGGGGTTTACAGAGTGCTTACCAGACATATTTAGTTTAGTGTTACTGTGTATCATACTGTTCTGATAATCAGTACTCGGTAACACTTCCTGGTGTATGAACCTTTCAACCCTCTGAAACGGGATCAACTAACCATTGCCCATAAAACTCTCTATAAACCATTCATTACTCCTATTCTATCTACCCTCATCACTCCATATACAAATCTGAAATCACTACGTTCCTCACACAAAAATCTTCTACATACCTCTAAACCTAACAACAAGGCTGGTGAATCTCTCTTCTCTAATGCTATTGGAAAAACTTGGAATCTTCTCCCCAGTAACCTTTCCTCTCTTCCCTCTCCAATTCTCTTCAAAAATAGACTGAAACTCTACCTTACAACCCACTGGTTGTGCCCCATGTACTAAACCTGACTAGGCATTTATCCATCTGATTAAACTTAGCTCTGCTTATCCCAGACTGCTTATAAGCTACTATATATTCTATTATAGATTTTTTCTCTTCAACTACTCTGTGTCTAGATTTATTCTCTTAAACTACACTGTGGCTAGTCTCTCTATATACAAAGTATTCTCTTATACAAAATTTTTATTAGGAAATTTTTTTGAATGGCTAACCATAGCTGAAATGTTCCATGATTCCTGTTTACTGAAATGCAACAAAATGTAATGAATGAGATGAGTATCTGTAACTTTGGCTGTATTTGTAAATGTCTCATATTATAAATGATATTGTTTTTTTTTTGGGTGTTTGTTGGAGTTTTCTCCTCGGGCCTGCACTGAAAATGGACATATATCCAGTTGGACTAGCCCGGTCAAAAAATGTAAAATAAAATAAATAAAAAATAGTTCATACAAACCCTGTTACATCAGCAGTTGTTCAATTGTATAATGGCAACTATTTCACATAGGGCAATATTAGTGTGTCTGTGTCCAGGTATGTTTAGGTTTCAGCAGATGTTGTACAGTAGTTGAATAATTGGTTATGGTATGGCAGTATGTATTGCTGTAATTATTTTGGTTTTGGGATAGATGTTGGTGGGTGTACATAGCACATGCAGGTGTGTAGAAACCCCATTTTATACAATGTCTATATGTGTGTGGGTGTTCTTTCCCTATGTGAACACCTATCCCTTAGTGGACTAATACTATGGTAACTGCAGGCTGATTCATTAAGACACTATTAAATGCTTCCTGTATAGCATGCAGGTACGGTTAGTCCTTGAATCCTTTTGGCAATACATCGGGATGTAATAAAGTTTTGCAAAATGAAAGCTGTCTGTGTATTTCTGTCATGGATTCATTGCAGTTGTGTTGGTGACTGTGTCCATAGAACATATTTGTAATAGTGTATTGGCATATACTCTTCATATGTTATGTTCATATTGTTTGTGGGGGCGGAATGTGTGATTGCTATGGTCCATGTTATACTCATATATGACCACTTTGGATGCTGTCTACAGACATGTATGTATGTGTATATACATATATATATATATCTATATATATATATATATATATATATATATATATATATATATATATGTGTGTGTGTGTGTGTGTGTGTGTAGATATATATATATAGATATATATATATATGTGTGTGTGTGTGTGTGTGTGTGTGTGTGTGTGTGTGCGTGTGTGTGCATGTGTATATGTATATAGATATATATTATTGCATACATTTATCTATACCTCCATAGATGTGTAGATGTTTTTAACCTATCTATATATCTACATATATATGTAGACCTGTATATATCAACATGTCTCTATCTCTCTCTCTCTCTCTCTCTATATATATATATATATATATATATATATATATATATATATATATATATATATATATATATATATATATATATATATATATATATATATATATATGAACATACACCTTTAATTGGGTACATGGCGGGTTGTCCTATTTCAACATATTCCTCCCTTATTTATTTTAACCTGTCTGCATACACAGCTAGGATAGGTACATCCCAGGTAGCTTAGTGTTAGGTTACTCTGAGGATGGAGTACATGGTTGCAGGTTCTACTCCTGGAAGGTGTTATTATTTCACCTCTCAGAGTAGGCACTGGTAGGGAATGTGTCAATAATGTACATTTACATGGTTAAAAGCAGGTTTACCCATGGTCTACACAACCTTAGGCCAAGGTTAAAAGTTTTGAAGCGCTTCTTCGTTTACCGTGTTTCAGCACCACTTTCTGTCACGCAAACCCATGGAAACCAGCTTACAACTGCTTAAGACTGCTTTAATCCACCTGCATCCAGCAGCTCTTATTCTGACACTTAAAATAACCTAACAGCCCTTGCAGGCCTTGAACCCAGGACCATGAACACCACAGTCACTGACTATTCCACTAAGGCATTTGAGATATGTACAAATGTTTTGGTGATTAGAATATACATTGTACTGCAGACATTCTTCACTACTGAAAACAAATGTGACAGTCAGTTGGTGTACATATGTCTGATACATGTTAATGCTTATATGTTTGTGAAATTAGGTGTTGCAATGTGACATAACAGGGTTTATTATGAATGAAAAAGGCTCTTGCTTTGTGTCTTTTTTATATCATCCCCATACTCCATGTATACCCCTCCAGTTCACTTACTGGACATCCAACCCAGGCCCTCCTTGATGCATGATTGCATTACCCATTATTCCTCCCCCACTCCAATCTTCACATACACAGCAACCACCCCTTCTATTGTGAATTAGTTTAATATTAATTGTTATAATATCAGAGCTGCATGTGTTTTGTGTACACTCCAATTCCTTTGGAGTGCTTCTGTGTCATGAAGTGTGTTCATAGATGTTCATATATATGGCTATTAAAGTAACTGCATAATATATCTGTATATATATATATATATATATATATATATATATATATATATATATATATTTGTATATGTGCAGACATCACTGACATGTATAAATATATATATATATATATATATATATATATATATATATATATATACATATATATATATATATATATATATATATATGTATTTCGTATTAGTTTGTAACAGTAATATATACGTAGACTGGAATGTGTTGGTTGACAAACTACAGTACATTACAGTGTACTGTACATATGTACACAAAGTGACTGTCCCATTTGTGATCATTACAGTGAAATGCATATGGTATAAGGTATAGTCTCAAGACCATGAAACATGTATACACTTTGGATGGCTTAATGGAAAGTCCCATGACTGTAGTGTGCATGGTCCAGGGTTTGACACCTGCGATGCTTTACAAATGTTTTTTACTGCAGAATAAGGATAATTTAAGCAGTTGTAAGCATGTTTAAAAGTGTTTGTGTGACATTATAGCAGTGGTTAAACACAGTTAAACAAACTTTGTAGCGTATAACCTGTGCGCGCAAAAACACGGCCACATCCGCTAACTACTCAAGATATATATACATGTCAGTGAAGTAACATCTCACTATGTGCTGACATAACATTACATTCTCTGTTGACTGTACTCTCCAGCACACATTGGTTTATATGGGTGTTTCGAATGTTTATTATACGGACGATTACTACCTATATATGCAAGCTGTGGTCAAGGTATACTTTTGCACATGATAAACATCCCTGCCTTTATCAGGATTGTAACCTCAAATGCACAGATACTATACAGACGCTGTAGCCATTACACTGTTGACATTAATGGTGCTTCCGCCTATTTCCTATTTAGATTATTTCTATGTGTAAGCTAGGCTAAGCAAAGGGCGGGAGCCCCCATACTCATTGAGCTTCACGTACTCTTGAAATAACAACATATAACAAATGTACTGTGAGACAATACATTACATTCCTAACTACATTAGGCATAGCCCCTCACTGACACACTTCAAGGGAAACCTTGTTGTGTGAATGGGTAACAGACTATACACCCCAGGGATCATGTGTCCCAGAACCATACAGCCAGGGGTGGGGGAGCCTGTCCAGTTTGATAGCTGCGAGACCTGTTGGGGAATTGAATGGTGATGAATTGTCACATTAACATGCTTTGTTTAGATCACTAAGTGCCCCTATCACCCTCCACAACCCCAGTCTTCAACTGTTTCCAGCAACTCTGCTTGGAATTGCTTCATTGGCTATGCTTGACAGAGGCTCAGTTACTTCATCAATGGTGCGGGGAAAGCCAACACACTGTAGCTATGCTTCTAATTGCCCTTGGGCAGATAGGTAGTAGGCTATTTGTGAATCTCTAATGCACAGGCCATCACAGCCATAATATGTGAATAAACAGACCTTCAGATCACAATATACAGTGAGAAATCACCATGTAGTCAGGAAACAGTTAAGTATAGCAAGAACATACGGAACATTGATACTTAGTCACTCCAAAAGCCGATCTTGGAAGCTAGAAGACTTCTATAAGTTTAAGGCTTTCTATTGCTTACCAGTAGGTTACCTACAGGGGAGATGAAAAACAAGCACAGATGGGGAACATGCATGCAATGATACCATACCTGCCTATATGTCAGCCTTAGGCTTTGGAATACTGGCCAAGGCTATTGGCACCCCCATGGTGCCTTATTTAGGAGAGTCTTGAAGGTGAATACCAGCTCGGTAAACAGCAGAATAGCAAATTCAGTGAGGGTTATGCTACTCAACACCAGGGGTTGTGACAACAGCATGCATGCACTCACAGCACTCCCAAGGATGGACAACATCAACATCTGTGCAGTAACTGATATCTGTCTTAAGGCTCCTGAGAGCACACCAGCACTACCAGACTACAACTCATACCACACATTTCAGCCACAGAACATGGACTGACAGACATGGAGGGGCTGTATCCATATTCATCAGAGGTTCCTACACCTCCAGGTTAGTGGGGCAGCATGATACCTCTGAGATCATCCATGTGCAGCTAACATCAGCCACAACCAATGTAAACTGTGGCCTGCTACGGATCACCCTCCTTGACCCAGGACCTCCACTCCACCTACCTGTAGACAGTGGAGAACATGACATTCCTTACGCACACCCTGGCATTGGTCAATATCAACTACTATACCAATAACTGGGAAACTTACTCTGGTACTCACTTCCAGGCCCAGCACTGCCTGGAATTTATCACCTCATATGCCCTGTATCAGGTGGTAACCTCCCTATCATCTGGTGGAAACTACTAGAAGTGGTCTTCACCAACATGGGCAACAGGTGCACCACAGCAGAGGTTAACCGGTCACTGGTTAGATCTGACCATGAACTATTCACTGATTCCACACCCAAGCATCTCCCCCACCCATGTACACCACAGTGTATACCTTTTCCTATAGCTAAAATTACACTTCTAGTGACAGGGGTGGTTGGGTTTCACAGCCCCCATGCTAAGGGAAAACCCTGCTCAAGATAGAGACAGATTTACAAATGAAGTCTATAAGCACCTACACGGATTTATGTATCGTGCCATAACTGGTAACTCAAGATTCACTCCTCCTAGGAAAGGACACCAGTCTTGTAGACATCTGCAATAAACAGGCTATACTACAGAAGTAGAACAGTGTTCCAGACACACAGCAAATCCCATGAAAGGCAGACATTTGTAACCACTATTAGTATTATACGTAGGTCCCTCATGACATCATCCAAGGCTAACATCAGATAACCACAAAGCCTTCTTTGGCTATGTCAAGGATCTACGTGGTGACACACAGATTTGCACTGTGCCTGTGAAATATAACACCAAATATGCTGACCCTACTGATATAGCCAACATCCTTGCAGATACATTCAACATACTTCATGCCCTAAAAAGACCACGACACTACCCGAAAGGTACAGTATCCCACACATCAGAGACACACAGTTGGAAATGGCCCTCTCTAACAGCAGAACACAGCATCAATGGAGATAGATGGTGTCCCAGACTGCATCTTGCAAACTGTACAAGACAACCTGCCCCCCACCTAATTAAGCTTTCCTACCTCAGCCTCTCCGCAGGCCGCATGCCCATACAAAGCCATGTGGCAACAGTTATCACACTCCATCAAGGTGGAATCACAACTGACCATGGCAACTACCACTCCATAAGTCTGATTAGCCTCGTCTGCAATGGTATGGTTCGCATCCTCATGGCACTCATTAACAAAGAATTGGTAACCTCTGAACACGTGACCCAACCCAGGTCAGCTTGGTTGAGTGCAGCTCATGCCTACTGAACCTGTTTGACGTCTTACATACAGTCACCAATACGTTAGATGATGTGGGAGGTGGTTCACACATACTACCTGGACCTCACCAAGGCTTTTGACACCATGCCCCACTTAGGTATTATTGACAAACACATCAGCCGTACACCATACATCATAGGTTGGGTTGCCAACAGGTTTACACACAGAACCCACAAGGTACGACTAGCAGTCTCCAGATCCAACTCTTGACCAGGCATGACTGGTGTCCAAAAGGAATCAGTCATTGGGGCCCTACTGTTTGGTAAATACATCTCAGAGGTACAGGCAAACACAGGTGGACTATGGCAGACCATGTTTGGCAATGACTGTGAACTGGGAGCCATGATTGATTGTCCAGCTGACACAGACATCCATCAAGGGGCCTCACTGAGAATGTCACAGGGTGCCAATGACACTGCCTCCAAACAAGTGTCACTAACTGCATGGTGATTCCATTGTGGAATTGGCACCCACATATTAACACATAAGTGGCAGCCACTTTAATACGGATGAGGTAATGGGGTATCTGGGGACTAAGGTAAATAGTGACCTCCCCTTTGACAATCATATCTCCACAGTAGTTAGGACATCCTTCTATGTAGGCCATCTGATTACTAAAGGATTCCCATCTAGACATACTGGGGTTATAGTGCCCCTTTACTCATCACTCATCAGTCCCATCATAGGGTATAATAACCCATGTGGGATGTACCCCAGAAGACACTTTCAACAGTCTGGGAGTCCACAAATCTACTTTGCCAAGGGTAACACTGGCCACCAACATATGGCCTATGCAGCCAGACTGAATAAACTCCTGCTTTACTCAGTGGCATCTCATTTACCCAGAGATTATCTCTGCTGGCCAACACAGCCATGTCAAACTCAGGCTTGATGGATATGCTCCACCTATGGGAATCCATGTCACAGTGAGCTACACACTGTAGTGAGCTGAACCTTGCCACAACAATAACTGGAAGATGTTGGAGGGACATCTTCCTGTCACAGACACTCCCCATACATTGGAACAACATCCATAACTACATTATACAGCGCCCCTCACTAATACTCTGCAAGAGAAACCTTGAAGAGTGGATGGGGAACAGAAGATGCACCTCAGGGATCTTGCCATTGGCTCTGTTCCACAGAGGGACAGTTAATGAATCAATGGGGTGGCAAAATCTGACACATTTTGGCTGGGCTTATGAATGGTCTCTGGCAGTTGGCGAAGTACCTACCTATGATTCTATACATACAGTATCTGCATATGCTGATAGCTTAATTTACTGTTCAGGTGTTGACTTACCTTGTGCCGATGGCAGTTGTGTGTACAGTAGTTAAGGGCTGCTTATGTTGGATGCACACAGTAGACTACCTATACATGACAATTTACAGGTAGTCTTGTGTGTGTGCCATCCATTTTTTACTGTGTGTGCAGGTGGAAAAAGGTGTCAGTCCCTAGGTGCCTACACTGTCAGTGTGTGTGCTATACGTTCCCTCTTTGCCAAGGCATGGGCATACTGGGCACACCTCCGTCTGCCTACTGGGGCTGGCTCAGGGTGCTCATGGTCTGAGTACCTCTGTGCCTGTGGGGCCCTTGGCAATGTCGGTGGGCTGTGAGAGCCTTCACCATTCTGTCCCTGCTGCAAATGTTTCTGCAGGACCATATTGTGCAGCATGGCACACACTATGAAGATGTGGGCACATTAGCTTGGAGAGTACTGCAAGGCTCCACCAGATATGTCCAAGCAATGGAACTATGATTTCAGAATCCCAAACACATGCTCATGATGAATCTGGTTTGTGAGTGTGCCTCATTATGGCATTCCTGCATGGGTGTGTGTGCATTTCTGATGGGAGTCATCATCCACGGTTCTGGTGCATAGCCAGCATCTCCCAACAGGTGGCCATTTGGGATGTCACCCCTGGTAAATAACCAATACAGCTCTGAGGCATGCCAGATGTGGGAGTCGTGATAGCTTCCAGGGCTGCCAGCACACACATCCATGATAATGCCCTGGGCATTGCACATGACCTGGCAGTTGATGGAGGGTTATCCCTTCTGGTTTATGCAGTGCCTACTCTGCTCACCGGGTGGTGACTTGAGGTGTATGTGCGTGCAGTCTATAGCACCCAGTACCTCCGGGTATTCTGCTACACCGTGGAAGAGACGCATATTGCTAGCAAACCTCTCCTGTGTTCGGGAGAACTATATGTGCTAATTGGCATGTAGTAACATGGCATCCAGGAAATGGTGTAATACCCTGGATGCTGATGCCTGTGAGATCCCCATGATATCCCCAGTTGATATTTGAAAGGTACCTGTAGCTAGTATTCTCAAGTTTACACATACCTTCGTATCTACTGGGATGGGTTCCCCTCTGTTTGTTCTGGCTCTGAGGCATGACCGGCACATCTCCACAAGTTGCTGTAGGATGTCCCTCTCCACCCTGTAGCACTCTACTCTCTCCAGATCATGTAGCCCCTGGTAGGTTACCTTCGGTCTGAACACTCTCCTCCTCCTCTGGTGGCTGAAGTGGTTGTGTGCATCATCCTCCACACCACCTTCAGTCTCCAACACATGATGGTGGATTAAAGCTATGGCATCCCCTAACATGTACATAATAAAAGTTCCCCATCTGTATACACCACTGGTGCAGAGTGTATGGGAATACACAAATGTTTGTGAGGTGCTTTCACACTTTATAGTATTGTGCTGTGGATGCTGCTGATGTCAGTGGGTGTGTATGAGCTATTCCAGCTGCAGCGTGTCTTAACTATGGGTTCTGCAATGAGTACTGCAAGTGTGGGGCGTTTCATGTGGAGATCTACTTGCCTGCCTTGATTAATCTGTTGCCCTTTAATTCACTTTTAGACCTGGATCCCCTCCCATTATCAGGCATGCATCCACCTGCCATCTTTCTTGTTTTGTACTTTCCCTACCCAGTCCTGGCAAAATGTGCCTTGTAGCTGATATACTGCATATCGGCTTTGTTCTGCTTTGACGCTTTACTGTTTTCTTTGCAGTACAGCCCCTCCCCTTCCCTGTTCTGCAGGTAGCTGCTTGCAGCCTTGTTAGCTGTTGTCAATGGCCCACTGTAGGCTCCTAGGTGTTAATTAGTTATTTGCACTCCAATTTCACTACTGCAGCATTTCCTTATTTCTTTCCTATATCCTTCCTGTTTCAGCTGCAGTGTGTGCCTCGCATATCCGTTTACCAGGTTTACTCATGTTTTCATCTCCATTCACATGCATACTCGGTTACCTTGTGTACTCTCAGCTAAGCATAGCTATGGCAAATTCAACACACCCCTATCCTGCAGCTTTGCCTAGCTAGGGCAGACCAGTTTAGCAATGCTCCAATGTGCTTACAGCAATGGCAACACCCCCCTCTTGATGTCATCTTTATCTCAAAGGCACACCTCGGTATTATAATGCTACGCTGTGAGGTGCATCCTTACACCAGCGGGGAATCTGCAATTCACTATTACTCCTCTCATTTGCATGCAATTGCCTACTATTTCCTAGCTACTGCTCATAACACTGTCACTGCCCCTTAGCAACCCTTGCACCATAAATATGGTGTAGCAGGCCTGCCATTGACTATTATGGGGAAATCATGACATAGGTTCATAGGTTCATACTAGGCTATCTGCCCTAGGGCATTTATAAGCCTAGCCAGAGTATGTTTGGCTTTTGCCACCCATTTTAAATTAATTTTGCTATGCCCTTTTTCGAGGTTAGTATACTGTGCCTCTGTCTAACAGTGACACAGAAGTGATACCCTGGGCAAACCTACGATCTCCCATCCACTCATCAAGATTCCTCTTGAAAAGAGTCAATGAGGGACTCTGCCTGACCTGGACTGGGATTTTATTCCAGAGTGAAGGGAGCCTCTGGGTTATGAATCTGGACCTCCAGCATGTCCTATTTATTTCAGTGCTGAGGTTCAAGTCTCTCAAGCATGTAGCTCGATGGGATTTGGATTTTTTGAGGTGCAGCATGTCCCTTAATTCCGGTTTGGACATGACTTTATACATCAGGCACAGGTCGCCTCTGAGCAGGCGGTATGCCACTGAGTAGAGCTGGAGTTTCTTTAACAGGGCAGCATATGGCATCTGTTTGAGCCCTTTGATCCTCTTGGTGAGGTACTTTTGGGGTCTTTCCAGTTGCTGCAGGTGTTTGGTAAGGTATACCCAAAAGGGGCATTGTACTCAATTATGGGCCTGATGAGGGATGAGTAAAGAGGCACAATGACCTCCTCTAATCTAGATGTGAATCCCTTCATGATTAGGTGGGCTATATAAAATGTTTTTCTAACCACTTTGGCCCCATGGTTGTCAAATGAGCGATTGCTATCAACTTGGGTCCCCAGGTCCATAATTACTTCTTCTGTACTTAATGGATTACCGCCTATGTGGTAATTTGTGGGCACTTTGATTTTGCCAAAGGGGATAACTATACACTTTTTGGCATTTAGCTTGTGGCCATGGCTCTGGCACCAGTTGTCTGTTTCTATGAGGCCCTTTTGGAGGATGCTTGTGTTGGCTGGAGAGTCGATTATGGTGCCCAGTTTGCAATCATCTGCGAACTTGGTCAGCCACAGTCCTTCTGTGTTGGCCTGTACCTCCAAGAAATATATACCGAACAAGAGAGGTCCCAGGACTGAGCCTTGTGAGACGCCACTTGTAACTGGTTTGGAGTCTGACATGGCTCCAGCAATTCTAACTATGTGGGTTTTGTCCTTGAGCCAGTTTGCAACCCATTACAGTGGGCATGCTCATACACTTAGTAGCCCAGGGCTATTTGGGATGCACTATGACTACAACTACACAAGGGTATACTGGGCATGCTCATACACTAAGTAACAAAGGGCTTGTTGGATGCACTGACTCAAAATTACACAAGGTGGCAGTGGGTATGCTCATACACTTAGCACAGGGCTGTTTGGGATGCACTCCGATTCTAACCACTGAAGGCCACCGTGTGCATGCTCATGCACTTACATGTACAGAACATGTTGTAATGGACTCCTATTGTAAACACACAGGTTTACAGCTAGGTACATCTTACCTGTCAGTATATATGCACGTCATACTGGTTTACTACCTGATACCTGTATGTGGCCAGTAAATGATATATCTGTGTCTTTGCTGTGTGAGACACATGCATACATGTACATGAAGTACTGACATATATATGTTAAGTATACACATTAATGCATGTGTGGACGTGACACACAATAGGTTACCTGGGTCACACAGGTGGATGCTACCTACATCATGTGTCACACACCTTGCTGCCCTGAAAGACATACATTGATAGCAGGTTGTGGACAGTGGCATTATATGTGAAACAGTGGCATGTGCAAGCAAATTGTGAGAGCCACCTTGTGTAATGGTACTGAGGTGCAGGTGTCAAGATGACCTCTCCCAGCTGTATTAATAGTTGTCATTACTAGCAGGACTGCTACCCTAAGTATATCTCACATTGGTCATATACACAAGTTCTGCTGCTGTCCGTCACCTTACATGCGGCATTTGCTACCAAGCACATTAACGTCACTCACAGTGATGTCATGGTATGAGTGGAAAATGCTAGACCAAAACAATGAGCCAATGTCCTGCTGTTATTATGAGGTTGTCCAGTGTCTGTCATACCGGGCTGTCATGACCGAATGACGAGCCTTCAACACAGAGCACATGCATCCATGTTTCATGTGTGTGTGGATAATACCTACATCGCATTTACCCATATAGCCGCATTCCAAGGCAAATGTCCTACACCCAGAAGTAGCACCCTGACACCTACAAGACAATTGCATTGGATGCTATGCTAACCAGTGCTAGATGTGTGGCTTTAGTAATCCATTTGCTCAATGTAGATCCTACAATGGGGAATACTGACATCTGTGCAGTGAGGAACACCTGGCTGAAGTTGCACTACCACCATATAACTCAGATCCAGACATGTGGGCCATAACAGTGGTATGGACAATTCCAGGTGGTGGTGTACACATATTCATAAAGGCTACTCACATGTAAAGACCACTACTCTGACATATAGCACCACAGATGAGTCAGGTACAGGTGACAGTGGCAAATGCTGCATTCTAGGCTGTATCCTCATATACATCCACAACCTTGTCCCCAGACTACCAACACACATCCATATGTGGTATGACATAGTATCGTAGACCACCAGATAACCCTCGATTGGTGGACTGCACCAAGGCCTAAATCAACTGTGCAAAGTACCCATGTACAGACACAGCTGCATAATGTGTTATGCAATGGAATAATACCACTGTTTGTAACCAGCTCAGTTGTACACTTACCAGGGTCCCTCAGATGTTGTCAGCATTAACATGGTCAACTGTTGCTGTACACCAGTAAACAACACCCTCATGGTTGGATATGACCTAACTGTACCTGCCCTGGATATGTACATCCCACACTCATACAACATAAATGACATTACCATAGCTTTCATTATCCTTTCTACATACAGGTGGATACAGTCATTACACACATGCACATGGCTGATAGCATGCTAACAGTACATAAGGTTTGATATCTATGTTAGCAGAGGTAATATTCCCTCTCTACTGGTCACCCATGTTACCTATCATATCATTCAACACCCCATGTGGCATGTATGTCTTTAGACATGACCACCTAATGCAATGCCTGCAAACATACCCATATAACAGGACCATAGGACCTAAACAAGGCCTGTATTGACAGACTCAGGGAAATTCAGCTCTGCTCTGTATGTTCTTGAGTAGTCACAGGTGATATGTTTATAACATGTACAGCCATGTGTGGCCACAGCTCCTACATATACCCCATGTCAACAATTGCAAGCCATGCATGCTGTTTGTTGTCTGGACATTAGCCTTAGTACCACAATAGCCAGTACATGCTGGGGTGAGATGTTTACAAGTCACAGACCTCGCACATGCTTGAATGAGTGTGCTGTCTAGCTCTAACAGAGCACATTCCTGGCACTCTTACAGTAAACATGAGGTGTGTGTGGCAAATATGATGTACTCACTGTTGACCATTACAGTGCCCTAGCTTCACCATGGCATTGTCAAGTAACAGTTTGTAGGAGCATGACATGTAATAATGATGTGTGTGTCTCGCTGATATGCGCTGTTGTCATATATGTACACTTGGCTACTCGATGAAGGTCGTGGTGTCCTACCAGTACAGGAATACAACATAGATTATGGTGTAATGGTCGGCTATGTTTTACACATGGCATGGGGAAGGTGTGGAATGTATCCTCTTGATCTGCTAGTGCACTTACTGATGTAGACCACATATGTGGACATGTATTGATGTTTGTGTAGATTCCATGTCTGTGCAGTGTCTGACGTTTGAAGGTGACCGTTGTCTTAGTATATCATGCTGTTGCAATACAGCCTCAACATTGCCAACTGTACATGATGATATGCTCTAAGTACAGTAAGCCATACATGAGGTATGGACAGATGTTTGGACATGACTACTAAGTGGTGGGGCTTCTTTGCAGATCAATGATTACTGAGCACAGCTCACTGGTGTGTTATAACCAGTCCTACAATAACCTGTGTAACTGCTAAGGTCAGGTTTTGTTAATTGAAGTGGAAGACTGACAATGTAGAATGCTGTAAGGGTGACACTGAAGGCAAACCTCATGACACCTGTAACAGTAATACCTCCTCTGTGCATATATTGTGCATATATCAGCACAGCTGGCAAAGGAAAGAGCCAGTAAGCTTTGTGCTGGATGCAATAGTGCTGTACTTCTGTAGTACCTATCATGAGATAGGCAGGTGCTTGCTTCACAGTACTGGCATATGTGGGTGTGTGTGTCCATATATGCCGCGTATGGTTGGGAATACATCCCACATGTTATCATGCTCCTGAACACTGTTGTTGACACCAGTACAGAGTGAAGTGTAAAAAGAAAGGCATAGGCAGGTGGTTAAACCTCACACATATAGTGTCTGCATGACTGTGACATAGGTATATATCTTTATGAATGCCACAGTGTGTGTGTGTGTGTGTGTGTGTGTGTGTGTGTGTGTGTGTGTGTGTGTGTGTGTGTGTGTGACTGTCCATGTGTATGGCCATCCGGTCCCTGGACTGAGGCTGTATTTTACTATAGTGAAATGTTAATGACCCAACCCTCCCATCCACTCAATGCAATCTAGCATCCCTGTTGATATCATTAATCATAGATGGGCATTCAAACCATCTGTTAACATGTACACCCTGGGGTGTGACCTGTTGTTACATAGCCTACTGATGGACCCCCCCTCCCCACATACACTCACTGCACTGTAGTATCCCTGTTGATGCCCTCAATCTTAGGCCATTCCAACTACCTGTACATGTGTAATCTCTGTGGCGTGTCTTGTAATTGCGTAGTACTATAATGATGATATGCACATAGGCAGGGGTTCTCATCTGAACACTGACTATTGTGTGTGTGTGTCAGAGTGTGTGTTACTGCGTCTGTGAATCCCTGAGTGTGTGGGTGTGTCTGTGTTTGCATGCTGTCATGGCAGTGCATATTACTGATTCCCAATGAGAAGCCACTATTTCCACTGGCCTTTACTCTTGTCATCCGGCATACCACTCTTTTACCTCCTCCGCGCTCCAGGTAACTCTACCTGTGATGTCACCCACTATGGATGTGACGGCTCTGAACACAGTAGCTTACTACACAGCTATCATTCTCTTTGATCATTAGAATAGTAAACATAATTGAAACATGGGAGAATATAACAGTTATGTGGAAGGTACAAAGTGCATGCATGTATTGTCATACTGACCTGTGGGTAGTCAACATGTACATATGGGACACTAACCGCAAACACCGACATCCCCAGCACATGCAACTACACCTGAAAGAGGAAAGCAGAACATCAAGATCAGCATGCTATTAGTGTTGTTACACATGAGACATACTGTCAAATGTACAAAATGCACTCTAAAACTGTAATACATGGTATGTCTGCTGCCTGTCATCACTACTCAACAATATTAATCTACAATTGTCTACCTAGTATGTTCACCCTGTACATCAGACCATATGAACATGTCCTTACAACGATGGTGTGGATGACAGGGATGTGTCACAGGCATCATCATATGCACAGGGTGATAATGTTTGCCTAGGCTGCACCATTGGATGACATCATGTGTGTGTGTTAGGGCCTGTGATATCATTGGGTGTGTGTGCATGTTATACGCGTGTGTGTTGAGGTGCTCTACATTTGTTCCCAGTGTGTGTGTGTGTGCAAGTGCACAGGTCTGGCATGTGGCTGGCCTACACAGGGGTATTATTGACAGATGAAGACTGTTCAAGGCAGGTGTCATAGTTCATGGTGTCCGGCCATGGCCACATGACCTGCGCCTGCCAGGGGTTGCACAGGCACTACCAGGCAGAGGTCAAGATTGGGTACTGTCTGATGACACATGTCCACTGGAATTGAGTCTCTGTTGGGACCATCCAGGACCATGTGCACGTGACCTGCTTTGTCCTGGTGTAGACTGCACAGCACCAGCTGCACTGCTGCTGCTACAGCCACTATGGGAGTGGGTATGTGCAGTAGCATATTCACATAGACCTTCAACGGGTGATGTAGCTGACCTACGTCCACATGCCTGATGCCTCACTCCCACCAAATGTTCCAGCACAGACATTCCATGCTTGAAGATTGACATGCCACAGTCAAGGACTCCCACCATGTCACCCAATTATCTATCCAAAATATCTGCAAGATGATGCTGAGCATTTGCAAGTGCCTGGATGTTGTCAGTTAAGGAATGGACAGCAGCCCTATGAAGCCTCAGACCTTCTCTGTTGTTCTGTTCAGCACGTTGCTGTGCCTCCATTACAGCCAGAAACATGCATCTGGTGACTCCAGCTGATATGCTTTGTCTCGCAGGGGCATGTTGGCCAGTGGTCCTCCTACGAGCAGTGCTGGGCACATGCCTGTGTGGGACATCACCAGTCTGTTGATTGGGATCATGGTGAGCAGGCACACCTTCCATAGTCTCAACACTTCCCTGTTCCATGTTACAACCCACCAATTGTCCTTCCTCTATGGCCAGTGGTGATGGGGTATGTGCAGGTAGGGGATCTGTATGCGAGGATGAGGGGGAGACAGGTGGAATGGCAACCAATGACACAGATTCAGCCCATGACAACCCTGCCTGTGTCTCAATCATACTATCATCATCACTGCTAGAGTCTGTGGGGACAATAACATCAGGTGGACCGCTCAAGGGCAACACACCTACATCAACACCTGTGAGGGGAAGACAAGAACTGTACATTACAAGTTATACCAGACAAACAGAGACACACACAGACATAGACACACACAGACACACATGCTACATGCAGGTAATATGGCAGATGCAATTCAGCTTAGGCAATTATAGTTTCAGCTTAGACAATTATAGTGGCAGTAATCATACATCCCTGAGTTGCACACAAC
Organism: Protopterus annectens; assembly: GCF_019279795.1. NCBI lineage: Eukaryota > Metazoa > Chordata > Ceratodontiformes > Protopteridae > Protopterus > Protopterus annectens. The sequence continues at coordinate 1,646,821,265 of NC_056743.1, read as the reverse complement.
AGCATGCATGTGTTATAGCAGACGGCATGCACCTTACACAATGATAGTGGTGGTTAGCATACATACCTGTATTGCACATTTGTGTTAGTAACCTATGCCCCATAACTGCAACACAATGCATGCACTTTGCACCATTGCACCACACTGTCATGGTGTGTGCAACATACACCACATGTTAACAGACCATAGCTGACCTTTATACATCTGCCACTGATGCTTTGTGTTGGCCACCACCCCTATGTGTGAGGACATGAGCAGTAGGGTACGTCGACTGCATACTATGTTTGCCTGAGCCCTAGCTTGCATATCTCCCCAAAGCAGTGCATGTCTGTTCAACATTATTCCACCTACCCCTGAGCTGAGTCTAGACATTGTGCATGTGGCTGTACACACATTTGACATGGCGGCTGTCCCTACTTTGCAATGGTACCACAGACCAGCACAGGTTTACAGTACACTGCCGTATGACCTTGCCAGTCACATGTAGTATGACATGCCCTCTACTGACATGTTGAATGACATGCATACATGTGTAACACAGTGGTGTCCTTTCCAATCTACAGTACAGTAATGGTGTCCCAATGCAGGGACGTGTTTTACTAACATGGGCCTTCAGCTGATGCAATGCTGTCTGTCCACCCTACAGATATGCAGGGACGTACTGCACATTGAGCTGATGTGCATAGCCATTTCAGGGCATCATGTGGCTTCACAATTGCTATACAGTGTGAGCTACTGACACAGTTCATAGCCATGACTATGCTCACATACAATACATATCTAATGTGGAATGTGATCCATATCACTGAGGTGTATACACACTAAACCCTAATGTGGAATGTGTGACACAGGTCACAGAAGGGTATATGGATGACACCCCTGCACATCTGCAACCATATTACTGATGCCTGGTAACTATGCCCACACATGGTTAACTTAGCAGTACTTTATGTCCCACATGCCATCTGTGTACCTCACACACATGAGGAGCAGGCATGACAGTAATGTCTGACACCAGCAAGGTTTATGTATTGTATCTGTGGCTTGATGTGGTTGTATGTGTATGCTGTGCATCACATGTATGTATTTGGATACTGTATAGGTGAATGCTTCAATGTCGTGACACACTCAAGATGTTTAAGACATGTTATATGGTGGTTTCATGTTATGCCAACACAAGCTGTGCACAGGCCGGTATGATGTTTAGTGTTTCACATCTGCAATATCACCATTACACAAAGGCCATAGTTGTTTTGTGTTGAGTCAATGTACAACAGGGTGTACACACATGTACATCAGTTCTACTGTGTGTGTGTTGCTTCATATCTCTGGCCATCTTCCATGGCTATGTGTACACATGTTTAGTCCAGTGGTTGTGATGGCATCTTATTTCACACATCAGTGTTATCCCATATGACATACACCCATAGATGTCATATGCTCCATTAAGGACAGGATTATGCAGAGAAAGGGTGGAATGTATGGGATGTGAGACATGTTTTGCAGGATAGTTGGGCAGTGTTGCAATCAGCCCACTATATGTCATGGACATGTCAGATAGCACATGACATTGTGTGACCTTCATTGCAAGGGTATACTCCACAATGGTGTATCCTGAGGGCCGGTCATACTCCAGCTCCAACACATTTAGAGTGTGTGCTCACATATGCTCTCTGTACAGTACTGTTTGTATTCCCAACATGTGTAATGCTGATATGTAGTACCTGTCCCTACAGTGGAACACACCTCCACCATTGTATTCACTGTTGTCCACACATCTGGCAATGACAGTTTGGAAGGTTTAGTGTAGGTGTTTCATATAGTCCTCAATTGTTTCACATAGGTAAACACTGTGATACATTGCAGGTCTGACCAGTGTCCATTAACAGGACCACCATACATTATGTGTACATGTGTTATGGCAGATAGCATGCAATTAATATGTTCTGTGCATTATCAAGCTTTGTAAATAATAACAATCTCACCTGACACAAGCTGCTGTCACTGCAAAATACCAGAGGTACCTAAAAAGAAGTGCCACAGCAGTAAGGTCATTATCCACACCTGTGTGATAGCTACAGGATGCAATGTACATAAGCCAGTACAATACACTATACTATGGAGTATGCACATCTGTGCATACATACAGTAGCAGACTATAGTATGTGGTATATGTGCATAAATGCCTTGCATATGATGTTACATTACATATTGTACAGTAACACATGTAACTATGTGAAATATAGTTGTGTTTTAAGTGCAGTAGTGACTTACCAGGCAACTCCAGGCTCTGTAATTGAGAGAAACTCACCTCCACAATACCAGCTAAAGCTTGTGGATGGAGGTCTGCAGGTGTCCCCACATTGGCCAGTAGCTCCTCGGTACGTGCGAGTGGAGCTGGGTGAGTGGCCTCCCACCTATTGCCCTTGTTCCCTGGCGATTGCATTAGCACGCTGTTTCACCCATCTTATGAGGTCAGTGCAGTGTCGGCACACCTGCTAATAGGTGCGATTGTCACCACCAACATCATTTATCCTCCTGCAGAGTTCTTCCCACAGGGCATCCCGCTGCTGTGCATCCTGTGGCACATGGCTGAAGAGCGTTGTGTGGTTGTCGAGGAGGTATGGGACGAGGACCTCATCTTCCAAACAGCTGTACGCCGGCAGTCTGCTACATGGCATCCTGGAAGACATAATGATGGAGACCGGTCACAGTAACTCATGTAGAAGTACAGCAGTACAGCTGAACATACATGTGTATCACATTTATTAAGATTAAAAATATGTCTTTGCAAATCTACATGACACTAACACCACTGACATGTATAAGTCACACACATTTGACACTTACTGGTGATGTGATGTTATCACCATATATGTATGTGTCATGTGATGAAATTTCTCATACACCATGTGGATGTTGTCTTGACATGGGCATGTCTGTTTTCCTGTACTGGTGTCTTTACCTATCAGCACATGCCTGGATGTGTTCACATTAATGCAATCAACTTTAATGCTGTGTATATGTCTCATATATAGTCATACATAGCCATTAGGGACATGACCTGTGACCCTGCAGACTTGCAAACATGTATGTGTTTTGCCATATACATCTACATGGCACTGTGCAGCTGTGTAGCATCCTGCCATGTATTGCCTGTGTTGCACATGTGTAACACATTGGACAATAGCTAACCTGATGGTGTTTGCAGGTTTGGATATCAGCTATAGCATGTATGGTCATAGTGATCTAGTAGACTATATGCCCTGGGCCATTTATTAGCCTAGGCAGGCAGGTTACCTAGATGTAGGCAACAGACAGGAAAGTTTCAGTGGCCAGTTCAAGCAGTGCCACAGAACTGATCCACAGGGTTACTGATATATTTGGCATGCAGTCATCACACCATGCCACAGAGAGGGGTGATGTGCAGCTTCGCTGGACAGGGATGCAGAGTATGGCAAGAGTATGTTAAGTGTATGGGACAGAGGTCTGTCAGGCATGTTGTGATCCTTGTACTAGAAAGGTGGATGTCCATGACGTTTGTGTTTATTTGGGATCAGGATGTGTTAAGTGTAGCATGTCCAACACCTCTGGGTTGGACATGGCTTTATTCAGGATAGACTGCATGCCACATAGTGCTGCTATGGATTGGGAAGGTTAGTGTAGGCCATCTACACATGGGCAATAACCCTTAAAGGAAATATGGGATCTATTATGGGTCACATGGGTGTTGAGTATGGCTAAGCAATTATCTCTCTATTCCTGGATGGCACCATGTCATGATTAGGGGTGCCACATATGACTACCTGTCTGGTGTGGTGAAGTAACTATCAAAGGAAAGTACTGTCCAGCTGCATCCCATACACACAGATGCTATTATGTTGACCGCTGCCTTGGTGGTAGTTAATGGGTACAGGGTTTGTAACATAGGGGATGACAATGCAATACTTAGCTGTCAGATTGTGGCCATACGTCACACACCACACATCTGACACACTAAGGCCCTTCTGTATGTTGAACGCAGCACACATTGAGTTGACTGTTGCTCCTAGTTCATAGTCATTTGCAAACATCAATAGGCTGATGCCTTCTGTGTTAGTCTGTGTGGTATAGATAACAAAGAGGGGGAGTACCAGGAATGACCCCTGCATTACTGTGGCTGGCACTGGTTTGATGTGAGTGTATTAGTCAGACACATTCTGTAGTGTTGGTTCTGCCAGCAGTCCAGTTGCCAACCACTCCTGTGACATAGGAATATACACCTAGTTTACTGAGTGTAGCTGGAACACAGTATGGGTGATAGTGTCCTATGAACTGGCAAGGTCATGATATGCAGTGTGAATAAACCCTACTGATATCTAAATCTGTACCGAGTACATCAAATACGTTGATCACGGTTCATGGTCATACAGACCAGGCTCAGCAGGGTAGTTGTGCACTATGTTCCATTATCAATGGTGTCTCCCCCTTTGTGGGGTGTGATAACTGTTGCTGTGCACCATTCGGTGTGTACACAGCCTGACATGGAGCTATGATTGAACATGATGTGTATGTGGATAGCTGAATGTTCTAACATTTGTGTAGGATACACTCTGGGATGTTGACAGGTCCCATGAAAGCTGTATGTATGGCTTTAGGGAGTGCAGCTTGTACCTACATAGTCGTTAGTACAGGGGCCCTGAAGTGTACATGGACATATTACCAACTGTATCTGTTGGGGGGGAGGTGGGAGTGGGTTTAGGTTCTCCAAGACCCTATCTGGATGAACGGGTGCTATTTCTGTAGGTGCAGTACATCCCCTGTCATAGTGCTGTGCAGCATGGCAGGTCTTGTTATTGCCATTACAATTCATGACACAGCTATAGAATGCTCTGTGCTTGGCCTCATAATATGTGGCTGAATAGTTTCACAGTAGCTTTGTGTGGTTTTATATGGTGTATCTGCATCTTACTGAGGCTGACCAGGGATCACCTACACTCGTGTGTTCACTCTTGCAACAGTTACTACCTTCTGTGGTACAGTTTAAAGCATGGTACCACCAGTTTGCCTTCTTGTTTGTGTTGCGTTGATTCCTGGTTCTGTTTCAAAGGCACAATCACTGCACATATGTGACTACTTAAGGTTCATTTGTGTAGGATTCAGCATTTGCACATGCATTGTCCATCTGCATGGGTGCCATGACAGTCACCACTCTGCTCTTAGGAAACATAACATTGGCACTAGAGATTAACTATGTGTAGCATACTGTTAGCCCTGTTTGTGTGACTACTGTGATCCAAGTAAGTGGGGTAGATGAAATCCAACATGCACTGATCACAGGTGTTGGTACATGAGGAGTCTTCCCAGTTCATAATAGAATAGTTGAGAGTAGCCATTGTTATGGTTCTGTCTCAAACCTAATCTTCCCCATTACAGCACATTATGACAGTTGGGAAGTCCGTAGCCTGGTGAGTGATCTGTCTCAAGGTGCATTTTGAATTCCACTTTGGCACAAAGGTAGTTGCTCAGCATAATGCATCTGAATTTAAGCAAATGCAACAATAGTGGGGGTGTACATATCCTTCAGGAATATGGACACACCTGCAGCCCATGTACTCCAAAAAGGAAAAGGGGCAAGAGGTGAGGTATGTGTTATAACATGGTCATGCAGGTGTGCTTTCCAGAGCATTGAAACATGTCTCAGCCACTGCACAGATATATTCTCCATGTTAGGGGTTGACATATATGTGTCTGTATAGTGTTTCTGACATGTATCATTGTGTAGCGAGACCCGCAGTTTATTACTTGGCTGTCCCTGTAACAGCAGTGTACCTTCACTTGAACCATGAATGATGAAGGCACTATAGGGGAAGCATGAACCCTAGGCAGTATCCAGATTCCCTGGGATTGCAGGTGCAGGCCCTGTCTGGTAAAGCATCATGGTCTGTCAAACATGTTATTCCAGGATGACAGATACTGGATAACCTTTGACTTTCACCACTACACTAGACAACTGTGGAATACAATCCTTTTGTCCATGTATTAAAGTATCATTCTGGCCAATGGGAGAATGCTACACAGACCTTGGGACATACCTGCATGGGCTACAAGACCTGACAGTTCCTACATGTGTTTCCATGCAGTCCATGCTATTGCATCACAGGTCCTGCACACAACATGGAATATGCCAAAGACGTGAATAGTTCAGAAAGTGGTCTGAGTGTATGGGTGTGTGGCTAATCATGGCAGACAGGCAGCTGACAGTATGTATGCCCTCATATAGGTTGGTGTGTAACATAGTGCTAGAGTTTGCATTCACAAAGGAGTTCTGTTGGGCATATTTCCAGTCACGTGTTCTGAGGCTTGGCACAATTATGCAAACTATGTCATACAGTTTGTGTATTTCGGTGTCGGTCTCTTCTGGCTAGGGGGGGGTCACTTGTTTGGACAGATACTTAGAAGTGCCTGTGAGTGTGTATGCTTTCTGGTAGTGTGTGTGTGTGTCATTACTGTGTTCTGGTAAGGGTATGTGTTGGTAGTGTTGATGAGCTGCATGTGTTAACCTACACATCATGAAATTCCAGTACAGTCATGGCCGTAGACTGGGCTGCCTTCCAGCTTACCCCTGTAGCTGCATCCCAAACAATGTGTGGGGCGTGGTGTTAGGTGGGTTTGGCAGTGTACGTGGCACTGAGATTACATTTTCCCAGGATTGCCACATACACAAAGCTGACATTAGTAAACACCAGTAGCTGACTAGTGGACATGCCTATATGAACATTCAGTACTACAAGTACCAAGTACTGTATTTAGTTTACATATTGCTTATGAAGATGTTTCAGACAGTGATGCTCACATGTAAATTTTTGTGTTATGGACGTGACACCACTGGCTATTATGGAAACATTGTAGCTACCTTTAGCAGCAATCCTCCTCTGAGGAGCACATCACATCCTGTTAGTTGATTACAGATCATGCAAGTGTCTACAAGTCTGTTACCTTCTCTGGGTATATACTCACATATCCACCTGGACCATGAGCTCTGTTGGGCACAGACACCCACTCTCCAAACAGAGTTATGTATCAATAGACTCTGATGTCACTATCAACATGATCTGGATATAATCAGATATTGTGAGCCATCACCTATGAAGCACTTATTACACATGGGCACCTGTCTCCTACATCTTACACTCCTACTGCAGATGTTACACTGGAGTTAAAGATGATACGCAACCTGTTTCATTACCAGTGCTGATCACTACCTTACATACAGTATGTGCAAGCGGCTGTTAGTTTGGCAATGAGAGGTTGGGCTACACAAACCTGGTAGTTCAACCAGGGTGTCTGCACTCTCAATAACCACTCTATGTAGGTGTGCACATAGCCATTTGGCCCAGCCCTGTAATAAGGGTCACTACACATTTTAATAACATGTACACATGCACAGCTGTTATTGCTCGCAAATGATACTAGAGAGGTCCAGCCCTGTAACAAGGGTCACTACACATTTGCATAACATGTACACATGCACAGCTGTTATTGCTTGCAAACAATACTAGAGTGGTGGATATTACATGTGTTATGTGCATGGATAGTTACCTGGCTCTTCCAATTATCTTTGCTATCATGCTGCTAAACTGTCAGATGAATACAAATTCTGTTATCCTGTCATTGAGTATTGTAATTGCCAATAGACATAACTACTGTTTGCATAACATAACAAAAACTGCTATGTAGAATAGAATACAGATCTGCCTAGAATACTGTACATTACACAGTTATTGGCACAATATCCCACAATGTACACCATATTTGCACAGTAAGCCCACCTTTAACATGTTCATCTTGCTTATACACCCAAACATATGTCGACTGTTACAATATATCGACATATACTATCCCCTGTTGTAGCACATACTTGTTGGACCAATCCTGACACTGACAGTGGCTGGAAGTGAATTGGTGGGTTCCAAGCCCATATCATCTCTTGTGGTGTATGCGGAGTTTGCTGTGTGACCTACAGCAGTACACACATAGAATACTACAAGCATTACTACTGCTCAAAAATACATCACTACAACATAGCTATTTCCACTATATGCATTGATCACATTGTAATACTTACAGTATAGGCACTACATACACAGACATGCTACATGTTATACATACCTTCTTAGTAATCAGAGGTGTTATTGACTAGTATAATACTTTTTTCAGTTCATCTTTCAGTGTTTTGTACTGTCCAACAGGTAGATACAGATGGTTTGAATGTGTGACAAAGCAACCTTTTATAGTTACAGATCAGTAACATGTGCTATCCCGATGATCAATTGGTGTTCCTATGTAGCTAATTACATGCACATCAGCTATGCTGCTACTGCCTTAGCCAATACCATGGCTACAGTGGAGTAAAACTGAATACTCCACTTGAGCGTTGTCCCTTTGCCTTACTTGTGAGGAAGACAGCGTGGAAGTGTTGTTTGGAATCTATTGCAACAGCTGTATGGAGACGAACAGTAATAAATTGTGTGTAATGCCTAGAGGATTTGGTCTAAATGTGAGTACTGCTGTTTTTTTTCTGAACATTGTTACTTGTGCAGGGTTTGTCTGTACTTAATACTTCTGCACATGTTTCAGTCTGGCCAGGTTGTTTGACCAGCTCAAGGCTGCATAGTTATGCATATAATGTTAGGGGGTTTACAGAGTGCTTACCAGACATATTTAGTTTAGTGTTACTGTGTATCATACTGTGCTGATAATCAGTACTCGGTAACACTTCCTGGTGTATGAACCTTTCAACCCTCTGAAACGGGATCAACTAACCATTGCCCATAAAACTATCTATAAACCATTCATTACTCCTATTCTATCTACCCTCATCACTCCATATACAAATCTGAAATCACTACGTTCCTCACACAAAAATCGTCTACATACCTCTAAACCTAACAACAAGGCTGGTGAATCTTTCTTCTCTAATGCTATTGGAAAAACTTGGAATCTTCTCCTCAGTAACCTTTCCTCTCTTCCCTCTCCAATTCTCTTCAAAAATAGACTGAAACTCTACCTTACAACCCACTGGTTGTGCCCCTGTACTAAACCTGACTAGGCATTTATCCATCTGATTAAACTTAGCTCTGCTTATCCCAGATGGCTTATAAGCTACTATATATTCTATTATAGATTTTTTCTCTTTAACTACTCTGTGTCTAGATTTATTCTCCTAAACTACACTGTGGCTAGTCTCTCTATATACAAAGTATTCTCTTATACAAAATTTTTATTAGGAAATTTTTTTGAATGGCTAACCATAGCTGAAATGTTCCATGATTCCTGGTTACTGAAATGCAACAAAATGTAATGAATAAAATTAGTATCTGTAAATTTGTCTGTATTTGTAAATGTCTCATATTATAAATGATATTGTTTTTTTTTTTTGTGTGTGTTTGTTGGAGCTTTTCTCCTCGGGCCTCCACTGAAAATGGACATATATCCAGTTGGACTAGCCCGGTCAACAAATGTAAAATAAAATAAATAAAAAATAGTTCATACAAACCCTGTTACATCAGCAGTTGTTCAGTTGTATAATGGCAACTATTTCACATAGGGCCATATTAGTGTTTCTGTGTCCAGGTATGTTAAGGTTTCAGCAGATGTTGTACAGTAGTTGAATAATTGGTTATGGTATGACAGTATGTATTGCTGTAATTATTTTGGTTTTGGGATAGATGTTGGTGGGTGTACATAGCACATGCAGGTGTGTAGAAACCCCATTTTATACAACGTCTATATGTGTGTGGGTGTTCTTTCCCTATGTGAACACCTATCCCTTAGTGGACTAATACTATGGTAACTGCAGGCTGATTCATTAAGACACTATTAAATGCTTCCTGTATAGCATGCAGGTATGGTTAGTCCTTGAATCCGTTTGACAATACATCGGGATGTAATAAAGTTTTGCAAAATGAAAGCTGCCTGTGTATTTCTGTCATGGATTCATTGCAGTTGTGTTGGTGACTGTGTCCATAGAACATATTTGTAATAGTGTATTGGCATATACTCTTCATATGTTATGTTCATATTGTTTTTGGGGGCGGAATGTGTGATTGCTATGGTCCATGCTATACTCATATATGACCACTTTGGATGCTGTTTACAGACATGTATGTATGTGTATATACATATATATATACATATATATATATATATATATATATATATACATATATATATATATATATATATACATATATATATATATATATATATATATATATGTGTGTGTGTGTGTATACATATATATATATATATATATATATATATATATATATATGTGTGTGTGTGTGTGTGTGTGTGTGTGTGTGTGTGTGTGTGTGTGTGTGTGTGTGTGTATTTGTATATAGATATATATATTATTGCATACATTTATCTGTACCTCCATAGATGTGTAGATGTTTTTAACCTATCTATATATCTACATATATATGTAGACCTGTATATATCGACATGTCTCTATGTATCTCTCTCTTTCTCTCTCTCTCTCTATATATATATATATATATATATATATATATATATATATATATATATATATATATATATATATATATATATCTATATATGAACATACACCTTTAATTGGGTACATGGCGGGTTGTCCTATTTCAACATATTCCTCCCTTATGTGTTTTAACCTGTCTGCATACACAGCTGGGATAGGTACATCCCAGGTAGCTTAGTGTTAGGTTACTCTGAGGATGGAGTACATGGTTGCAGGTTCTACTCCTGGAAGGTGTTATTATTTTACCTCTCAGAGTAGGCACTGGTAGGGAATGTGTGAATAACGCACATTTACATGGTTGTAAGCAGGTTTACCCATGGTCTGCGCAACCTTAAGCAAAGGTTAAACCTTTGAAGCGCTTCTTTGTTTACTGTGTTTCAGCACCACTTTCTGTCACGCAAACACATGGAAACCAGCTTACAACTGCTTAAGACTGCTTTAATCCACCTGCATCCAACAGCTCTTTTTCTGGCACTTAAAATAACCTAACAGCCCTTGCAGGTCTTGAACCCTGGACCACGAACACCACAGTCACTGACTTTACCACTAAGGCATCTGAGATATGTACAAATGTTTTGGTGATTAGAATATACATTGTACTGCAGCCATTCTTCACTACTGAAAACAAATGTGACAGTCAGTTGGTGTACATATGTCTGATACATGTTAATGTTTATATGTTTGTGAAATTAGGTGTTGCAATGTGACATGACAGGATTTATTATGAATGAAAAATGTTCGTTCTTTGTGTCCTTTTTATATCATCCCCATACTCAATGTATACCCCTCCAGTTCACTTACTGGACATCCAACCCAGGCCCTTCTTGATGCATGATTGCATTACCCATTATTCCTCCCCCACTCCAATCTTCACATACACAGCAACCACCCCTTCTATTGTGAATTAGTTTAATATTAATTGTTATAATATCAGAGCTGCATGTGTTTTGTGTACATTCCAAATCCTTTGGAGTGCTTCTGTGTCACGAAGTGTGTTCATAGATGTTTATATATATGGCTATTAAAGTAACTGTATAATATATCTGTATATATATATATATATATATATATATATATATCTATATCTATATATATATATATATATATATATATATATATATATATATATATATAAATGTATATGTATATATATATATATATATATATATATATATATATATATATATATATATATATATGTTTGTATATGTGCAGACATCACTGACGTATATATATATATATATATATATATATATATATATATATATATATTTCGTATTAGTTTGTAACAGTAATATATACGTAGACTGGAATGTGTTGGTTCACAAACTACAGTACATTACAATGTACTTTACATATGTACACAAAGTGACTTTCCCATTTGTGATCATTACAGTGAAATGCATATGGTATAAGGTATAGTCTCAAGACCATGAAACATGTATACACTTTGGATGGCTTAGTGGAAAGTCCCATGACTGTAGTGTGCATGGTGCAGGGTTTGACACCTGCGATGCTTTACAAATTTGTTTTACTGCAGAATAAGGATCATTTAAGCAGTTGTAAGCATGTTTAAAAGTGTTTGTGTGACATTATAGCAGTGGTTAAACACAGTTAAACAAACTTTGTAGCGTATAACCTGTGTGCGCAAAAACACGGCCACATCCGCTAACTACTCAAGATATATATACATGTCAGTGAAGTAACATCTCACTATGTTCTGACATAACATTACATTCTCTGTTGACTGTACTCTCCAGCACACATGGGTTTATATGGGTGTTTCGAATGTTTATTATACAGACGATTACTACCTATATATGCAAGCTGTGGTCAAGGTATACTTTTGCACATGATAAACATCCCTGCCTTTATCAAGATTGTAACCTCGAGTGCACAGATACTATGCAGACTCTGTAGCCATTACACTGTTGACATTAATGTTGCTTCCGCCTATTTCCTATTTAGATGATTTCTATGTGTAAGCTAGGCTAAGCAAATGGCGGGAGCCTCCAAACTCATTGAGCTTCACGTACTCTTGAAATAACAACATATAACAAATGTACTGTGAGACAATACATTACATTCCTAACTACATTAGGCATAGCCCCTCACTGACACACTTCAAGGGAAACCTTGTTGTGTGAATGGGTAACAGACTATACACCCCTGGGATCATGTGTCCCAGAACCATACAGCCAGGGGTGGGGGAGCCTGTCCAGTTTGACAGCTGCGAGACCTGTTCGGGATTTGAATGGTGTTGAATTGTCACATTAACATGCTTTCTTTAGATCACTAAGTGCCCCTATCACCCTCCACAACCCCAGTCTTCAACAGCTTCCAGCAACTCTGCTTGGAATTGCTTCATTGGCTATGCTTGACAGAGGCTCAGTTACTTCATCAATGGTGCGGGGAAAGCCAACACACTGTAGCTATGCTTCTAATTGCCCTTGGGCAGATAGGTAGTAGGCTATTTGTGAACCTCTAATGCGCAGGTCATCACAGCCATAATATGTGAATAAACAGACCTTCAGATCACAATATACAGTGAGAAATCACCATGTAGTCAGGAAACAGTTAAGTACAGCAAGAACATACGGAACATTGATACTTAGTCACTCCAAAAGCCTATCTTGGAAGCTAGAAGACTTGTATAAGTTTAAGGCTTTCTATTGCTTACCAGTAGGTTACCTACAGGGGAGATGAAAAACAAGCACAGATGGGGAACGTGCATGCAATGATACCATACCAGCCTATGTGTCAGCCTTATGCTTTGGAATACTGGCCAAGGCTATTGGCACCCCCAATGGTGCCTTATTTAGGAGAGTCTTGATGGTGAATACCAGCTCCGTAAACAGCACAATAGCAGATTCAGTGAGGGTTATGCTACTCAACACCAGGGGTTGTGACCACAGCATGCATGCACTCACAGCACTCCCCAGGATGGACAACATCAACATTTGTGCAGTAACTGACATCTGTCTTAAGGCTCCTGAGAGCACACCAGCACTAGCAGACTACAACTCATACCACACATTTCAGCCACAGAACATGGACTGACAGACATGGAGGGGCTGTATCCATATTCATCAGAGGTTCCTACACCTCCAGGTTAGTGGGGCAGCATGATATCTCTGAGATCATCCATGTACAGCTAACATCAGCCACAATCAATGTAAACTGTGGCCTGCTACGGATCACCGTCCTTGACCCAGGACCTCCCCTCCACCTACCTGGAGAGAATGGAGAACAAGACATTCCTAATGCACACACTGGCATTGGTCAATATCAACTACCATACCAATAACTGGGAAACTTACTCTGGTATTCACTTCCAGGCCCAGCGCTTCCTGGAATTTATCACCTCATATGCCCTGTATCAGGTGGTAACCTCCCTATCGTGTGGTGGAAACTACTAGAAGTGGTCACCACCAACATGGGCAACAGGTGCACCACAGCGGAGGTTAACCAGTCAATGGTTAGATCTGACCATAAACTATTCACTGATTCCACACCCAAGCATCTCCCCCACCCATGGATACCACAGTGTATACCTTTTCCTATAGCTAAAATTACACTTCTAGTGACAGGGGGGGGGGGGTTCACAGCCCCCATGCTAAGGGAAAACCCTGCTCAAGATAGAGACAGATTTACAAATGAAGTCTATAAGCACCTACACGGATGTATGTATTGTGCCATCACTGGTAAATCAGACTCAATCCTCCTAGAAAAGGACACCAGTCTGGTGGACCTCTGCAATAAACAGGCTATACTACAGAAGTAGAACAGTGTTCCAGACACACAGCAAATCCCATAAAGGGCAGACATTCATGACCACTATTAGTATTATACGTAGGTCCCTCATGACATCATCCAAGGCTAACATCAGATAATGACAAAGCCTTCTTTGGCTATGTCAAGGATCTATGTGGTGACACACAGATTTGCACTGTGCCTGTGAAATATAGCACCAAATATGCTGACCCTACTGATATAGCCAACATCCTTGCAGATACATTCAACATACTTCATGCCCTAAAAAGTCCACAACACTACCCGAAAGGTACAGTATCCCACACATCAGAGACACACAGGTGGAAATTGCCCTCTCTAACAGCAGAATACAGCATCAATGGAGACAGATGGTGTCCCAGACTGCATCTTGCAAACTGTACAAGACAACCTGCCCCCCACCTAATTAAGCTTTCCTACCTCAGCCTCTCCGCAGGCTGCATGCCGTGTGGCAACAGTTATCACACTCCATCAAGGTGGAATCACAAGTGACCATGGTAACTACTACGCCATAAGTCTGATTAGCCTGGTCTGCAATGGTATGGCTCGCATCCTCATGGCACTCATTAACTAAGACATTGGTAACCTCTGAACATGTGACCCTACCCAGGTCAGCTTGGTTGAGTGCAGCTCATGCCTACTGAACCTGTTTGACGTCTTACATACAGTCACCAATACGTTAGATGATGTGGGAGGTGGTTCACCCATACTACCTGGACCTCACCAAGGCTTTTGACACCATGCCCCACTTAGGTATTATTTGATAAACACATCAGCCTGTACATACACCCATACATCACAGGTTGGGTTGCCAACAGGTTTACACACAGAACCCACATGGTACTACTAGCAGTCTCCAGATCCAACTCTTGACCAGTCATGACTGTTGTCCAAAAGGACTCAGTCATTGGGGCCCTACTGTTTGGCAATTACATCTCAGAGGTACAGGCAAACACAGGTGGACTATGGCAGACCATGTTTGGCAATGACTATGAACTGGGAGCCCTGACTGATTGTCCAGCTGACACATACATCTGTCAAGGGGCCTCACTGAGAACGTCACAGGGTGCCAATGACACTGCCTCCAAACAAGTGCCACTAACTGCATGGTCATTCCATTGTAGAATTGGTACCCACATCTTAACACATAAGTGGCAGCCACTTTAATACGGATGAGGTAATGGGGTATCTGGGGACTAAGGTAAATAGTGACCTCCCCTTTGACAATCATATCTCCACAGTAGTTAGGACATCCTTCTATGTAGGCCATCTGATTACTAAAGGATTCCCATCTAGACATACTGGGGTTATAGTGCCCCTTTACTCATCACTCATCAGTCCCATCATAGGGTATAATAACCCATGTGGGATGTACCTCAGAAGACACTTTCAACAGCCGTGGAGTCCACAAATCTACTTTGCCAAGGGGAATACTGGCCACCAACATATGGCCTATGCAGCCAGACTGAATAAACTCCTGCTTTACTCAGTGGCATCTCATTTACCCAGAGATGATCTCTGCTGGCCAACACAGCCATGTCGAACTCAGGCTTGATGGATATGCTCCACCTATGGGAATCCATGTCACAGTGAGCTACACACTGTAGTGAGCTGAACCTTGCCACAACAATAACTGGAAAATGCTGGAGGGACAGCTTCCTGTCACAGACACTCCCCATACATTGGAACAACATCTCTAACTACATTATACAGAGCCCTCTCTAACACTCTGCAAGAGAATCCTTGAAGAGTGGATGGGGAACAGTAGATGCACCTCAGGGATCTTGCCATTGGCTCTGCTCCACAGAGGGACAGTTAATGAATCAATGGGGTGGCAAAATCTGACACATTTTGGCTGGGCTTATGAATGGTCTCTGGCAGTTGGCGAAGTACCTACCTGTGATTCTATACATACAGTATCTGCATATGCTGATAGCTTAATTTACTGTTCAGGTGTTGACTTACCTTGTGCCGATGGCAGTTGTGTGTACAATAGTTAAGGGCTGCCTATGTTGGATGCACACAGTAGACTACCTATACATGACAATTTACAGGTAGTCTTGTGTGTGTGCCATCCATTTTTTACTGTGTGTGCGGGTGGAAAAATGTGTCAGTCCCTAGGTGCCTACACTGTTAGTGCGTGTGCTATATGTTCCCTCTTTGCCAAGGCATAGGCATACTGGGCACACCTCCATCTGCCTACTGAGGCTGGCTCAGGGTGCTCATGGTCTGAGTACCTCTGTGCCTGTGGGGCCCTTGGCAATGTCGGTGGGCTGTGAGAGCCTTCACCATTCTGTCCCTGCTGCAAATGTTTCTGCAGGACCATATTGTGCAGCATGGTGCACACTATGAAGATGTGGGCACATTAACCTGGAGAGTACTGCAAGGCTCCACCAGATATGTCCAAGCAATGGAACTGTGATTTCAAAATCCCAAACACATGCTCATGATTAATCTGGTTTGTGAGTGTGCTTCATTATGGCATTCCTGCATTGGTGTGTGTGCATTTCTGATGGGAGTCATCATCCACGGTTCCGGTGCATAGTCAGCATCTCCCAACAGGTGGCCATTTGGGATGTCCCCCCCTGGTAAATAACCAATACATCTCTGAGGCATGCCAGATGTGGGAGTCATGATAGCTTCTAGGGCTGCCAGCACACACATCCATGATAATGCCCTGGGCATTGCACATGACCTGGCAGTTGATGGAGGGTTATCCCTTCCGGTTTATGTAGTGCCTACCCTGCTCACAGGGTGGTTACTTGATGTGTATGTGCGTGCAGTCTATTGCACACCGTACCTCCGGGTATTCTGCTGCACCGTGGAAGAGACGCATATTGCTGGCCAACCTCTCATGTGTTCAGGAGAACTATATGTGCTAATTGGCATGTGGTAACATGGCATCCAGGAAATGGTGTAGTACCCTGGATGCTGATGCCTGTGAGATCCCCATGATATCCCCAGTTGGTATTTGAAAAGTACCTGTAGCTAGTATTCTCAAGTTTACACATACCTTCGTATCCACTGGGATGGGTTCCCCTCTGTTTGTTCTGGCTCTGAGGCATGACCGGCACATCTCCACAAGTTGCTGTAGGATGTCCCTCTCCACCCTGTAGCACTCTACTATCTCCAGATCATGTAGCCCCTGGTAGGTTACCCTGGGTCTGAACACTCTCCTCCTGCTCCATGCTTTACAAATTTGTTTTACTGCAGAATAAGGATCATTTAAGCAGTTGTAAGCATGTTTAAAAGTGTTTGTGTGACATTATAGCAGTGGTTAAACACAGTTAAACAAACTTTGTAGCGTATAACCTGTGTGCGCAAAAACACGCCACATCCGCTAACTACTCAAGATATATATACATGTCAGTGAAGTAACATCTCACTATGTTCTGACATAACATTACATTCTCTGTTGACTGTACTCTCCAGCACACATGGGTTTATATGGGTGTTTCGAATGTTTATTATACAGACGATTACTACCTATATATGCAAGCTGTGGTCAAGGTATACTTTTGCACATGATAAACATCCCTGCCTTTATCAAGATTGTAACCTCGAGTGCACAGATACTATGCAGACTCTGTAGCCATTACACTGTTGACATTAATGTTGCTTCCGCCTATTTCCTATTTAGATGATTTCTATGTGTAAGCTAGGCTAAGCAAATGGCGGGAGCCTCCAAACTCATTGAGCTTCACGTACTCTTGAAATAACAACATATAACAAATGTACTGTGAGACAATACATTACATTCCTAACTACATTAGGCATAGCTCCTCACTGACACACTTCAAGGGAAACCTTGTTGTGTGAATGGGTAACAGACTATACACCCCTGGGATCATGTGTCCCAGAACCATACAGCCAGGGGTGGGGGAGCCTGTCCAGTTTGACAGCTGCGAGACCTGTTCGATTTGAATGGTGTTGAATTGTCACATTAACATGCTTTCTTTAGATCACTAAGTGCCCCTATCACCCTCCACAACCCCAGTCTTCAACAGCTTCCAGCAACTCTGCTTGGAATTGCTTCATTGGCTATGCTTGACAGAGGCTCAGTTACTTCATCAATGGTGCGGAAAGCCAACACACTGTAGCTATGCTTCTAATTGCCCTTGGGCAGATAGGTAGTAGGCTATTTGTGAACCTCTAATGCGCAGGTCATCACAGCCATAATATGTGAATAAACAGACCTTCAGATCACAATATACAGTGAGAAATCACCATGTAGTCAGGAAACAGTTAAGTACAGCAACAACATACGGAACATTGATACTTAGTCACCCCAAAAGCCTATCTTGGAAGCTAGAAGACTTGTATAAGTTTAAGGCTTTCTATTGCTTACCAGTAGGTTACCTACAGGGAGATGAAAACAAGCACAGATGGGGAACGTGCATGCAATGATACCATACCAGCCTATGTGTCAGCCTTATGCTTTGGAATACTGGCCAAGGCTATTGGCACCCCCAATGGTGCCTTATTTAGGAGAGTCTTGATGGTGAATACCAGCTCCGTAAACAGCACAATAGCAGATTCAGTGAGGGTTATGCTACTCAACACCAGGGGTTGTGACCACAGCATGCATGCACTCACAGCACTCCCCAGGATGGACAACATCAACATTTGTGCAGTAACTGACATCTGTCTTAAGGCTCCTGAGAGCACACCAGCACTAGCAGACTACAACTCATACCACACATTTCAGCCACAGAACATGGACTGACAGACATGGAGGGGCTGTATCCATATTCATCAGAGGTTCCTACACCTCCAGGTTAGTGGGCAGCATGATATCTCTGAGATCATCCATGTACAGCTAACATCAGCCACAATCAATGTAAACTGTGGCCTGCTACGGATCACCGCCCTTGACCCAGGACCTCCCTCCACCTACCTGGAGAGAATGGAGAACAAGACATTCCTAATGCACACACTGGCATTGGTCAATATCAACTACCATACCAATAACTGGGAAACTTACTCTGGTATTCACTTCCAGGCCCAGCGCTTCCTGGAATTTATCACCTCATATGCCCTGTATCAGGTGGTAACCTCCCTATCGTGTGGTGGAAACTACTAGAAGTGGTCACCACCAACATGGGCAACAGGTGCACCACAGCGGAGGTTAACCAGTCAATGGTTAGATCTGACCATAAACTATTCACTGATTCCACACCCAAGCATCTCCCCCACCCATGGATACCACAGTGTATACCTTTTCCTATAGCTAAAATTACACTTCTAGTGACAGGGGGGGGGGGGGTTCACAGCCCCCATGCTAAGGGAAAACCCTGCTCAAGATAGAGACAGATTTACAAATGAAGTCTATAAGCACCTACACGGATGTATGTATTGTGCCATCACTGGTAAATCAGACTCAATCCTCCTAGAAAAGGACACCAGTCTGGTGGACCTCTGCAATAAACAGGCTATACTACAGAAGTAGAACAGTGTTCCAGACACACAGCAAATCCCATAAAGGGCAGACATTCATGACCACTATTAGTATTATACGTAGGTCCCTCATGACATCATCCAAGGCTAACATCAGATAATGACAAAGCCTTCTTTGGCTATGTCAAGGATCTATGTGGTGACACACAGATTTGCACTGTGCCTGTGAAATATAGCACCAAATATGCTGACCCTACTGATATAGCCAACATCCTTGCAGATACATTCAACATACTTCATGCCCTAAAAAGTCCACAACACTACCCGAAAGGTACAGTATCCCACACATCAGAGACACACAGGTGGAAATTGCCCTCTCTAACAGCAGAATACAGCATCAATGGAGACAGATGGTGTCCCAGACTGCATCTTGCAAACTGTACAAGACAACCTGCCCCCCACCTAATTAAGCTTTCCTACCTCAGCCTCTCCAGAGGCTGCATGCCGTGTGGCAACAGTTATCACACTCCATCAAGGTGGAATCACAAGTGACCATGGTAACTACTACGCCATAAGTCTGATTAGCCTGGTCTGCAATGGTATGGCTCGCATCCTCATGGCACTCATTAACTAAGACATTGGTAACCTCTGAACATGTGACCCTACCCAGGTCAGCTTGGTTGAGTGCAGCTCATGCCTACTGAACCTGTTTGACGTCTTACATACAGTCACCAATACGTTAGATGATGTGGGAGGTGGTTCACCCATACTACCTGACCTCACCAAGGCTTTTGACACCATGCCCCACTTAGGTATTATTTGATAAACACATCAGCCTGTACATACACCCATACATCACAGGTTGGGTTGCCAACAGGTTTACACACAGAACCCACATGGTACTACTAGCAGTCTCCAGATCCAACTCTTGACCAGTCATGACTGTTGTCCAAAAGGACTCAGTCATTGGGGCCCTACTGTTTGGCAATTACATCTCAGAGGTACAGGCAAACACAGGTGGACTATGGCAGACCATGTTTGGCAATGACTATGAACTGGGAGCCCTGACTGATTGTCCAGCTGACACATACATCTGTCAAGGGGCCTCACTGAGAACGCCACAGGGTGCCAATGACACTGCCTCCAAACAAGTGCCACTAACTGCATGGTCATTCCATTGTAGAATTGGTACCCACATCTTAACACATAAGTGGCAGCCACTTTAATAATGGATGAGGTAATGGGGTATCTGGGGACTAAGGTAAATAGTGACCTCCCCTTTGACAATCATATCTCCACAGTAGTTAGGACATCCTTCTATGTAGGCCATCTGATTACTAAAGGATTCCCATCTAGACATACTGGGTTATAGTGCCCCTTTACTCATCACTCATCAGTCCCATCATAGGGTATAATAACCCATGTGGGATGTACCTCAGAAGACACTTTCAACAGCCGTGGAGTCCACAAATCTACTTTGCCAAGGGGAATACTGGCCACCAACATATGGCCTATGCAGCCAGACTGAATAAACTCCTGCTTTACTCAGTGGCATCTCATTTACCCAGAGATGATCTCTGCTGGCCAACACAGCCATGTCGAACTCAGGCTTGATGGATATGCTCCACCTATGGGAATCCATGTCACAGTGAGCTACACACTGTAGTGAGCTGAACCTTGCCACAACAATAACTGGAAAATGCTGGAGGGACAGCTTCCTGTCACAGACACTCCCCATACATTGGAACAACATCTCTAACTACATTATACAGAGCCCCTCTCTAACACTCTGCAAGAGAATCCTTGAAGAGTGGATGGGGAACAGTAGATGCACCTCAGGGATCTTGCCATTGGCTCTGCTCCACAGAGGGACAGTTAATGAATCAATGGGGTGGCAAAATCTGACACATTTTGGCTGGGCTTATGAATGGTCTCTGGCAGTTGGCGAAGTACCTACCTGTGATTCTATACATACAGTATCTGCATATGCTGATAGCTTAATTTACTGTTCAGGTGTTGACTTACCTTGTGCCGATGGCAGTTGTGTGTACAATAGTTAAGGGCTGCCTATGTTGGATGCACACAGTAGACTACCTATACATGACAATTTACAGGTAGTCTTGTGTGTGTGCCATCCATTTTTTACTGTGTGTGCAGGTGGAAAATGTGTCAGTCCCTAGGTGCCTACACTGTTAGTGCGTGTGCTATATGTTCCTCTTTGCCAAGGCATAGGCATACTGGGCACACCTCCATCTGCCTACTGAGGCTGGCTCAGGGTGCTCATGGTCTGAGTACCTCTGTGCCTGTGGGGCCCTTGGCAATGTCGGTGGGCTGTGAGAGCCTTCACCATTCTGTCCCTGCTGCAAATGTTTCTGCAGGACCATATTGTGCAGCATGGTGCACACTATGAAGATGTGGGCACATTAACCTGGAGAGTACTGCAAGGCTCCACCAGATATGTCCAAGCAATGGAACTGTGATTTCAAAATCCCAAACACATGCTCATGATTAATCTGGTTTGTGAGTGTGCTTCATTATGGCATTCCTGCATTGGTGTGTGTGCATTTCTGATGGGAGTCATCATCCACGGTTCCGTGCATAGTCAGCATCTCCCAACAGGTGGCCATTTGGGATGTCCCCCCCTGGTAAATAACCAATACATCTCTGAGGCATGCCAGATGTGGGAGTCATGATAGCTTCTAGGGCTGCCAGCACACACATCCATGATAATGCCCTGGGCATTGCACATGACCTGGCAGTTGATGGAGGGTTATCCCTTCCGGTTTATGTAGTGCCTACCCTGCTCACAGGGTGGTTACTTGATGTGTATGTGCGTGCAGTCTATTGCACACCGTGCCTGGGTATTCTGCTGCACCGTGGAAGAGACGATATTGCTGGCCAACCTCTCATGTGTTCAGGAGAACTATATGTGCTAATTGGCATGTGGTAACATGGCATCCAGGAAATGGTGTAGTACCCTGGATGCTGATGCCTGTGAGATCCCCATGATATCCCCAGTTGGTATTTGAAAAGTACCTGTAGCTAGTATTCTCAAGTTTACACATACCTTCGTATCCACTGGGATGGGTTCCCCTCTGTTTGTTCTGGCTCTGAGGCATGACCGGCACATCTCCACAAGTTGCTGTAGGATGTCCCTCTCCACCCTGTAGCACTCTACTATCTCCAGATCATGTAGCCCCTGGTAGGTTACCCTGGGTCTGAACACTCTCCTCCTGCTCTGGTGGCTGAAGTGGTCATGTGCATCATCCTCCACACCACCTTCAGTCTCAAACACATGATGGTGGATCAAAGCTATGGCAGCCCCTAACATGTACATAATAAAAGTTCCCCGTCTGTATACACCACTGGTGCAGAGTGTATGGGAATACACAAATGTGTGTGAGGTGCTTTCACACTTTATAGTATTGTGCTGTGGATGCTGCTGATGTCAGTGGGTGTGTATGAGCTATTCCAGCTGCAGCGTGTCTTAATTATGGGTTTTGCAATGAGTACTGCAAGTGTGGGGCGTTTCATGTGGAGATCTACTTGCCTGCCTTGATTAATCTGTTGCCCTTTAATTCACTTTTAGACCTGGATCCCCCTCCCATTATCAGGCATGCATCCACCTGCCATCTTTCTTGTTTTGTACATTCCCTACCCAGTCATGGCAAAATGTGCCTTGTAGCTGATATACTGCATATCGGCTTTGTTCTGCTTTGATGCTTTACTGTTTTCTTTGCAGTACAGCCCCTCCCCTTCCCTGTTCTGCAGGTAGCTGCTTGCAGCCTTGTTAGCTGTTGTCAATGTCCCACTGTAGGCTCCTAGGTGTTAATTAGTCATTTGTACTCCAATTTCACTACTGCAGCATTTCCTTATTTCTTTCCTATATCCTTCCTGTTTCAGCTGCAGTGTGTGCCTCGCATATCCGTTTACCGGGTTTACGCGCATTTTCATCTCCATTGACATGCATAGTCGGTTACCTTGTGTACTCTTAGCTAAGCATAGCTATGGCAAATTTGACACACCCCTAACCTGCAGCTTTGCCTAGCTAGGGCAGACCAGTTTAGTAATGCTCCAATGTGCTTACTGCAATGGCAACACACCCACCTCTTGATGTCATCTTTATCTCAAGGGCACACCTCGGTATTATAATGCTACTCTGTGAAGTGCATCCTTACACCAGCGGGGAATCTACAATTCACTATTACTCCTCTCATTTGCATGGCATTGCCTACTAATTCCTAGCTACTGCGCATAACACTGTCACTGCCCCTTAGCAACCCTTGCACCATAAATATGGTGTAGCATCCCTGCCATTGACTATTATGGGGAAATCATGACATAGGTTCATAGGTTCATAGGTTCATACTAGGCTATCTGCCCTAGGGCATTTATAAGCCTAGCCAGAGTATGTTTGGCTTTCGCCACCCATTTTAATTAATTTTGCTATGCCCTTTTTCGAGGTTAGTATACTGTGCCTCTGTCTAACAGTGACACAGAAGTGATACCCTGGGCAAACCTATGATCTCCCATCCACTCATCAAGATTCCTCTTGAAAAGAGTCAATGAGGGACTCAGCCTAACCTGGACTGGGATTTTATTCCAGAGTGAAGGGAGCCTCTGGGTTATGAATCTGGCCCTCCAGCATGTCCTATTTATTTCAGTGCTGAGGTTCAAGTCTCTCAAGTGTGTAGCTCATTGGGATATGGATTTTTTGAGGTGCAGCATGTCCCTTAATTCTGGTTTGGACATGACTTTATACGTCAGGCACAGGTCGCCTCTGAGCAGGCGGTATTCCACTGAGTAGAGCTGGAGTTTCTTTAACTGGGCAGCATATGGTAACTGTTTGAGCCCTTTGATCCTCTTGGTGAGGTACTTTTGGGGTCTTTCCAGTTGCTGCAGTTGTTTGGTAAGGTACATTCCAAAAGGGGCATTGTACTCGATTATGGGCCTGAGGGATGAGTAAAGAGGCACAATGACCTCCTCTAATCTAGATGTGAATCCCTTCATGATTAGGTGGGCTATATAAAATGTTTTTCTAACCACTTTGGCCCCATGGTTGTCAAATGAGAGATTGCTATCAACTTGGGTCCCCAGGTCCCTAATTACTTCTTCTGTACTTAATGGATTACCACCTATGTGGTCATTTGTGGGCACTTGTTTTTTGCCAAAGGGGATAACTATACACTTTTTGGCATTTAGCTTGAGGCCATGGCTCTGGCACCAGTTGTCTGTTTCTATGAGGCCCTTTTGGAGGATGCTTGTGTTGGCTGGAGAGTCGATTATGGTGCCCAGTTTGCAGTCATCTGTGAACTTGGTCAGCCACAGTCCTTCTGTGTTGGCCTGTACCTCCGAGAAATATATACCGAACAAGAGAGGTCCCAGGACTGAGCCTTGTGGGACGCCACTTGTAACTGGTTTGGAGTCTGACATGGCTCCAGCAATTCTAACCATGTGGGTTCTTTTCTTGAGCCAGTTTGCAACCCATCTAGTGACATAGGGGTTTATATTTAAGCTGGTGAGCTTATCTATAATGCCCGAGTGGGGTATTGTATCGAAGGCTTTTGAGAGGTCCAAGTAGGCTGTGTGGACCACCTTCCCTTCCTCATTGGCCTTGGTAACTGTTTCAAAGAAGTCGACCAGGTTTAAGAGGCAGGATCGGCCCTTAACAAAGCCGAATTGGGTAGGATCCAGTGTCTGTAGGTCCCCAATATCTTTATTTATGAGGTCCATAATGATCCTTTCCATAGCTTTGCAGACCAAGCTAGTCAGGCTTATGGGGCGATAGTTTCCAGGATCCGTTGAGGCACCACCTTTGTGGAGAGGGACCACTGTTGCTGTACGCCACTGTTTGGGTACATATCCTGTAGTAAGGCTGAGATTGAACAGTAGTTTTATGTTTGGGTTTAGCTCTTCTTGGAGTTCATGTAGGACGAAGCCCGGGACACCATCTGGTCCCATTGACGCTGTGTATTTTGCTTTGGAGAGGGCGGCTCTTACCTGAGCATCTGAGATGTCAGGGGGGTAGCACTCTGCTGGGATAGATATTTGCCCTTTTGATAGGGAAGGGGGGAGAAGTTTGTGCTAAACCTGTCAGCTAGGATGTTGGCAATGTCTGTGAGTTCGGTGTATTTTATGTCATTTTGGACTAATTCTGAGCATATCTGGGAATTCCCACCCAGGTTCCTAACATAACTAAAGAAAGCCTTGTGATTATCATTAGTGTCCTGTGCAATTTTTCTCTCAAAGCTGGCCTTAGACGATTTTATGAGTGCCCTTAGTTTTTTGTTAATACTGATCAGAGATGCCTTCCCTTTTTGGGATTTTGCTCTATCATGTAGTAGCTTCCTCCTTCTATTATATAGTTTGTTTATGGCTGGGGTCCACCAGACAGGACATCTGCCTTTGGAGGATTGGGTCTTGGTTTTATTTGGGATTGCATGATCCATGCATTCATGAAGGTGTTCATAGAATGCATTTATAAAGGATTCTGCGGTCTGGGCCGTATTTTCCACAGGCAAAGGGGCTTTGAAGGATTCCACCTCGGTTTTGAGGAGTGTGAAATTTGCTTTAGAGAAGTTTTTCACTGTAGTTTTCTGGGCAGAGGTTGGGGTCGCGATGTGAATATCCAGTGAGATCAGTTTATGGTCTGATCTTACCAGTGAGGGATACACTTCTGGTCTGGAGCATAGTTTCCCCATGTTGGTGATGATCAGGTCCAGTATGTTTTCCCCTCTTGTGGGAGTGGTAACAAGTTGTTCCATAGCATTTGAGTTTATGAATTCTAGGAACCTTTGGGCTAGGGTGTTGGAGCTAGAGTAATGCTCCCAGTCTATGTTTGGGCATTTGACGTCGCCCAATATAATGGTGTTTGGAGAGACCTTCATATTTTCCAGTGTTCTCAGGAAGGCTGAGTGGGGTTTCTGGGTTTGGGAGGGTGGTCTGTAGCAGGCTATAAACTGGAAGGCAGTTTTACCCACTGTTAGTTGCACATAGATAGTCTCTGATGCTTTGTGCTTTGCCACCAACCTGGAGGTGTGGGTATCTTTGATGAATATCGATACTCCCCTTCTTTTGTGGTTTGGTCCAAGTTTTGGGGCCGAAAAGCATGGTATGAGGTATAACCTGGTAGTGCTGGGGTGCTCTCGAGAGCCCTGAACCAGGTTTCTGTTACTGCACAGATATCGATGTTCTCCATGCTAAGGATAGTTTTGAGTGCATGCATCTTGAGGTTTAGACTTCTGGTGTTGAGTAGCATTACTCTTAGTTTCTTATCCCTTGTGATACCTATGGAGGTGGGTTTGTCTTTTGAGTCTTGCCTAAAAAAGGCACTATGGGGGTAGCAAGAGCCTTTGCCAATATCCGAAAGCCCAAGGGTGACAGGTGCTAGCTGTCCCTAGCGAAGCATCGTGGCTTGTCGAGCATATCATCCCAGGCTGACAGGCATTGGATCCCCTTTGAATGACACCAGTACTTAAGCCAATTGTTGAAATTGATCATCTTGTCTTCATATTGTGGCATCATTCTTGGTGAGGGTAAGATGCTACTCAAGATCAGGGTCATACCAGCCTGGGTTACATGCTCAGAGAGCTCCTCTATGTCTCTTTTCATGTAGTCCAGGGAGGTACATCTCAGGTCATTCACACCAGCATGGACAATGACTGAGTCATATTTGTACTTGCCTTGGAGTGACCTGAGTGCTTGTCTTATGTGGCGGATCCTAGCGCCCAACAGGCTTCTCACCGTGACCTTCTCCTTGTTCAGCCTGGTGAGTGGGACGTCAGTGTGCCTGACGACAGAGTCACCTATTACAAGTGTATCAGGTGTGTTGTTTAGCCTTAAGGGCTGTGACTGTTCGGCACACTGGCTTTGTGAGATATGTGTTGCATGTGTTTTGTTTTGGGGTAGCGGTTGCTTGGGTGTCTGCTTTGGAGGTCTCTGCTGCTTAGGCAGATCTTTATTTAGAGTCTCCGAGTATGTTTTTGTGTGATTATGTGTTTGGTTTGCTGTCATGGTAGGTCTATGTGAGACTGGAATTGTAGTGAGTGTGGTTTCCTTCTTCTCCTGACTGGTTATGCCAGTACTGAGTAGAGAGAGCTTAGCCTCCAGGTTGGCTATATGGTTGCATCACTCACATGTGTTGGAATTTGTTTGGAGGAGGAGAGGGTTGTCTGTGTTTCATTGCAGTTTTATTCTATATTTGTATATATTCCTTGTGATCCCCTTGCGCACCGCTGCCCTGCACATCCATGTCGCGATAGTGCCACTATATATATTAAATGTTAATTTTATATTTTGTACATTTTTTTATGCCAATGGCTATATATTTAGCCATTGGCATATATTAACAATATAATACATGTGTTTAGTCGGCTGTCATGGCTCTGATTTTGTTTGCAAAAATGTAAACCGTTTTCTACTGTTTACTTTTCTGCATGCTTACACTACGCCTGCACCACTTCCTGAATCGCTACATACCTTCATTTGCATGCTGCTCTGCTGCACATGGGGTAATTAGCATGCAAGGCTCAGGAGTTGTGCGGGAGTAGCGTACGCAGGTAATGCATGTGGAAACAGCTCCTACCTGAATCGCTCGGCGGCCATCTTTGGTGTTAGAATGCTGACACTATGCCTGCATATGGTGCAAGCTTCATGAATCCCAGGGTATGTCTTAGTAAATATGTGGATCTTACACTTTTTTGTGATGCTATGTCTAAGTTAGATATGTGGATCTCCAACTTTATTTAGATGTTATGTCTTAGCTAAATATGTGGATCTCAGTTTTTGTGATGCTATGTCTTAGTTAAATATGTGGATCTCACACATTTTTCTGATGCTATGTCTTAGTTAAATATGTGGATCTCACACTTTTTTGTGATGCTATTTTTTAGTTAAGTATGTGGATCTCACACTTTATTGAGATGCTATGTCTTAGTTAAATATGTGTATCTCTCACTTTTTGTGTTGCTATGTCTTAGTTAAATATGTGGATCTCACACTTTTTGTGATGCTATGTCTTAGTTAAATATGTGTATCACACACTTTTTTGGGATGCCATGTCTTAGTTAAGTATGTGGATCTCACACTTTATTGAGATGCTATGTCTTAGTAAATATGTGGATCTCACACTTTATTGAGATGCTATGTCTTAGATAAGTATGTGTATTACACTTTTTTTGTGGTGCTATGTAAGTTAAATATGTAGATCTCACACTTTTTTGTGATGCTATGTCTTAGTTATATATGCATATCTCACACTTTTATGAGATGCTATCCCCCCGGATTTATGAAGCCCTTTATAGCATGCAGGATTAGTTTAAGAGCTATTTTCAACAATATGGCTGATGTGCAATCCAGGAACGAGCTCCCGGAACATGCATGTGAGCTCTTAGGCTAATCATGTAAGGACCGAGCTCCTGTATGCAAATTACCCTCAATTGCAGGTGAAAACCATGCAAATGAGGGTAATATGTGATCCAGGAAGCTGGCATCTGTCCATGCAGGATGAGTGTAGTGTGCAGAAATGTACTCGGTTAGTAACCAAGTACAGTTCTGCAATCTACAAAACGGAGCTATGACAGCTCCATATAAAAGCTGCATATCATTGAGGAAGCATGCCAATGTCCAAGTAGAAGGCCATTGGCATTACAAACTGTAAAATAAAAAAAATAAACAACTTTTAATTTTCTTTTCGCCAAGCTCACCTGGTTAAGCATAGGGCAGTGACGTGCAAACAGGATCGGGGAGAAAATAATAAAATAAACCTAAAATAAGCATGCTAACTAGAATCAGTATTCTGCCATGCAAGTCAATGGCAGGCAGAAGACAACCTGGCCAGTGAGTATGTGCTGCTAAGGGGGGAGGCTCACAGTGTGGGACTTGTAACTATGCATTAGCAGGCAATCCTATGCAAATGAGGGAAAGGTTGGTGAATCCCAGATTTTCCCAGGTTGTGAGGCAGGTCCCAAGAGTGTAAGATTATAAATAGCTGGGTGCAAAACTAGGATATAGGTGCCATCATGGGGGTGTGTGTCAGGCATACTGTAAGTGGATTGGAGACCTGTGGCTCAGGATTGCTCCTAGCTTCGCACAGCTAAGCTAGGGCTATGTCTAAACCTGCCTAGCACTCTTTACAAAGTGTAAGCAGGTGTGTGCACCATGCAGTGAATTTTGCAGGAAGAAAAAAGGAGTTATACCAGGAGAAAGCAGCTCTGTGCACATTTGAGCACTCTGTTTGCACAGAGCACAGACAGGCCTAAACAGGGAGGAAATTGGAAGGGAAAACAGTAGTAGGTAGGTAATCAAGGAGAACTAACTGAGCTGCCAGGTGAAATATATCAGAATCATATAATCACACAGGAACCAGACCAGCCCAGCCTAGAACACCACTATAAACCAAGCAAATACCTACCCCCTGGTTTTTCCACACTCTACACCACCGGTGTATACAAGCAGGGACATTTTAAAACCAAACCTACAAAATGAGAAGGGCTGTAGCAGGCAACATAGAACAACATGTGCAAGAGGCTGAGTGTGGTGAGGATGTCAATGCTGCTGAAAAACCCACAGTGAGGAAACAGAGAAAAGTGTACATACCCAGGGTAACCTACCAGGGACTACATGAGCTGGAGATAGTGGAGCTCTATAGAGTGGACAGGTACCTCCTACAACAAAATGTTTAGCTGTGCAGGCCACACCTGACACACCACACTGGCTGAGCGGAACCCATCCCATTGGATACCAAGGTATATGTAGGCCTAGGTATACTAGCCACAGATACCTCCCAAACTATAACTGGGGATAACATGGGTCTCTCACAGCATCAGCATCCAGAGTATTCCACCAGTTCCTGGATACCATGTCAGCACATGACAGGGAGCACTTATATTTCCTCAACACATGTGAGGTGTTGACCTGCAATATGCGTCTCTTCCACCAAATAGCTAACTACCCTGGGGTAGTAGGTGCTATAGACTACATGCACTTATGCATCAAAGCACCACCCAGTGAGAAGGGTAGGGCCTACATCAACCACAGGGGCATCCCCTCCATCAACTGCCAGGTCGTATGTGATGCCCAGGGCAATAAACTGAATGTGTGTGCTGGCTGCCCTGGAAGCTATGACGATTCACACATATGGCAACTGACACAGCTGTACTACAGATTTGCCGAAGTGGACATCCCCTACGGTCACCTAGTGGGGGATGCTGGGTACCCACTGGAGCCATGGCTGATGACACCCATCAGAAATGCAAACACACCTGAACAACAACACCATAATGATGCACACGCACAGGCCAGACATATAACAGAACATGTGTTTGGGATGCTCAGGTCACGGTTCCGGTGTCTGGACACATCCTGTGGAGCCCTGCCGTATTCACCAGCTACATGTACCCAAATAGCAATGGTATGTGCTATGCTACAGAATATGATCCTGCAGAAATAGCTGCAACAGGATCAGCATGGTACAGGGCTACACAGCCCCCCACCAATGCCAAGGCCTGTACAGGTACAGAGTGACTTGGAGGAGGAATAACCTGAGCCTGCCCCAGTAGGCAGAAGGGGGCATGCCCAGTATGCCCTGGCCTTGGCAAAGAGGCAACACATAACATATGCACTGACACAGTAGGGTCCCAGGGAATGACTCCTCTCTCTGACCTGCACAGACAGTAAAAGGGATGCCAAACATGACACTAACTGTGCCCAACCATGTATAGGGAGTACTATGTGCATCCAACATGGGCAGCCCTCCAGCACCATCCTCATGTCCGGCACACCCTCAACGTAAATCAATCAGCCTACCAATTGCCAAATGGAGTAGAATGTGTTTTTACCTGTAGCTACGGTATAGATGTGAACATACAAGGGAATTGGGTGGCCAGATGTCAAGGCAGCAGAGAGTAGACACCCACAGTGGAAGCATGAGATCTGTAACACATACTGGAGTCATCATAGTAGCCAGTACTACACAGGGTGATAAAACCCACTGCAGGAAATTGCCTGAGCAACATAAGAGCCATACATACCAGTCAGGAAGGGTCACATACCCAACAACAGTCTCAGCCAGCAAGACAGGTGAAGACAAACACAAACAAATTCTGTACTATGGCCTACGAATGTGCCCTATGGTTATCCCCTCCCCCAGGCTTACACAGACAGACTGCAGCAGGCCAGGCAGTCAGATGTAAGTTGTGAAGGCTAGGAAGTCAGACACTAATATGTAGTGAAACAAAGGTTGGATCTGTACTACACTGGTAAGCCCTAGCCAACAGGATAGGTAAGACTACAGACTGAAATGGAGTACCTAACATACCAGTACAGTCCTAGCAAATGTGTACAAGTGTCAGGTGTGCCCCCCCCCCCATCCAACGTACACATAGAGTAACAGTCAGGTGTGCCCCCCTACTCCTGTGTAGAACAGTAGAGACAGACAGGTGCCCCACACTTTGCAGAAATGTAGCAACGGTCAATGGCAAATGACCGATGGATACCCTGCAATCACAGCATACTACCTGTTGGTGTACAACAAAAGGTCAGCACCACAGTACACACAACCTGGACGTGATCCACACATGCAGCACAGATGGCCATACTAGGCATGCTCACACACTTAGAGGAATGAAAGGAATGTCAGTCAACAACATACTGAGATGTCATACTGGGCATGTTCACACACCTGAACACATGAAGGCCATGTCTGCAAACACCAGTGGACCAGACATATCTGGAAGTTGCAGTTCTCAGTGCGGACACATGTCAGTATGCACCACTCCTGCCTTTCACACACAGAGGATAGGAATACAGACAAATATGTAAGGACAACACACTATAATAAGCCACAGGTACATGGGCATAGATGTGTGGAAGAGGGTGACCATGACAAGGAGCAATGCGGGCCTGTCCCAACTGGCACACAGCCAAAGGGCCCCCCAACACATGAGGTGTGGATGTAGCCTACTCTGGATTCTAGCCACCAGTACCTGTCAGCATGACAGACTATGTGGTGTACGTGCCAGCTGTGCAACAAAACTGTACAAGGAAGCAGCCATCTAGTAGCTGTATACATGCACCTGTGGCATATGACCCTGTGTGCACCTGCATGTGGCATGTCAACCCCTACCTGAATGGGGTATGGCCCATGCACATACTGCTCTCCCCATAGCAGTAGTATGACAAGCCTGGTGAGGTCATCCAATGTGAATTACACCTTTGGGAGAGCTATAGCTCAGTAATATGTATGGCATGTCCCATAACTGTGTATTGCTGTAGAGACAGAGTAGTTAGGTGGTAGTAGTACTCACCCTAGAGTGTGAGTGTGTGTTTGTGCATGTGCCTGTCTGCCTCTGACTGTGTAGAGGGAAATGCTTGTTAGGCTACTCACACATCGTGCAATACAATATTCAACTTTGGCAAGGCTGCTGATGTCACTCACCTAGAAGTACACCTCTGAGTGCATGATAGCCCAATAATCACTGTAGCACGTCCTGTAATTGCGTACTGCTGTTGTGTGATAAACTAGTTAGGTAGGTGTTCGAACCCCAGCCCTAGCAACTGTCATTGTTTGTGTGTGTGTCTGTATGTGTGTGTGTCTAACTGGGTAGAGAACAATGCTTTTTAGGCTACTCACACTCCATACAACACAAATAATCTACTTTGCCAAGGCTGCTGATGTCAGTCACCTAGAAGTACAAATCTGGGAAAATGATAGTCCAGTAATTGCCCTAGTGCATTCTGTAACTGTTTACTGCTGTAGTGTGATTTAGAACGGTGGTAGTATTCCATCTCCATCCATGCCAGTTCCGGATGTGATGTGTGTGTCTCAGTGTCTCTGTATGGAGCAATGCATTATAGGCTACTCACTCGCAGTACATTACAAATGCCCTACTTTGGTAGTCTTGCTGATGTCATTAATTATGAAATACACCTTTGGGGAAGATGTACTTCAGTAATGTCCGTGGTGTGTAATATAACTGCGTAGTGCTGTAGTGTAGTAAACTAGTTAGGTAGGGGCTGCACTCCCAGACATGACAGGTGTCTGTGTGTGTGTGTGTGTGTGTGTGTGTGTGTGTGTGTGTGTGTGTGCGTGTGTGTGCGTGTGTGTGCGTGTGTGTGTTTGTAACTCGTATCCTGTGTAGAGGTGGTTGTAAGTCTGTGACACCTATGGGCAATGTGGAGGGGTTTTGCTAATTTCATTTATGGTGGCCCTAGTATATATCACAATGTCAACCATACAAGGATAACAGATGTAAATGGCTGAGAGGCTGGGATGTAAAGCCATACCCATACATCAAGGCCTACCAATCACAGTTAGCAACCCCACTGTGCCTTCACATGTGACTCACAACGGACATATCATGCCTGACAACATGGCCTGTATGGACAGATGACACTGACATCAGGAAATGCTGTTAAGCATGCTATCAATGTAGGTGCAGGGTAAATCTGCTGACCAGTACCACTCCCTGCCACATATGGGCAAGACTGGCACATCTGATGATAAGCTGTGTTCCCAGCATGTGCCAGACACCCCAGGTACAGTTCCACATGTCACTGTACATGCATGTAGGAGGTGTGCACATCCTAGACACCATCCAAGTCATGGACTAGGGAACACATACATGGCAAGTGATGCACAGCATTGGCCACACACAACAGTCACCCAGGTGACGAGAAGATGGATGCAATACCCACCTGTGCGGGCAAATGCAGAAACTAAAGGCCTGTGCCACAATGCAGACCATTGTCATGTGGGCTGATGCCGAAGTATACCCATCGCCTACCCTTGTATAGCCTGCTAGCACTGTTATACACCACACACCCATGCAGACATGCACCCATGCATGTCTGAACTGGACCCTGTGTGTTTGTGTGTGTTGTATGGTGCATATGTCCCCATCCACATGCATTACTCCCCCCAGGGCACAGTGAAGCATGCCACTTATGTCTGACACCCACTCATACTCACTGTCTATACGACCTCTGTATCACCTGTGTGGTGCATGTGCTCCCTGCACATTGATGTGTTGTGGCAATCCCACTAGTGATGGGTTACACTCCTGGCCCTGCCAAGTCTGTTAATGTGTGTGCGTCCCTGTGTGAGTATGCCTGTGCTGACGCTGGCACCTGTTCATGCAGACAGGCATGTGTATGTCACCTACTGTATATCTACCGTATCCCTGTTGCAGATGTCACTCGCCATCACATATATGTTCTGAGTGCTCCCCACCGGATAACCCATGTGGCGCATCCAATAACAACATCGAACTGTGATAGTACTACAGAGCTGTTGGGTGTTTGATACCCTGTGCTGGTAGGTGTGTGGCACAAACTTGTGTCAGTTTTACCCTCCCACCCCTCCCTGACATGTATTCACCTCTGTCTGCCTCCCCCTCTCCCTCTCTGGTGGATGTGGAGGGCTACACCTGCATTGCTTAGGCAGCAGCATGTGTATTTAAAGTGATGCTCATGATCAGCTGATGGCCTCTGCATGAATTGCAGCCCTTCCCTAGATGGTTGCATGTGGAACAGGTGTGACAACATTCCCATAGCCAATTGCATAGAAACACACTCCAATACCTGGGAGCATCCTGGTGGTGGAGGCCCTTGTCTGTCACTGTGAGCAGGAGCTAGATATGTCATTTGGCAAACAGCATTTCAGATGGGTTGGGGATTTACCTCTAACAACATACACTGTGGGAAAAGGGCAACAAACATAAGGGGGGTGTGCCTGACCTGACTACGAACTGTAAGTGCTGCTATACTGCATATGGAGTAATGTTGGATTAACAGTGTTTGTCTGGATATGCCTGTCATACATGTTGCAATACCTGCCATGTCAGTTCCATGCATAAAAGGAATTCCCATCTGCAGGCTCATCTGCAGACTGGGCAGTATTGTGCCTTTGGTGTCATGTGTTAGCCACTATGCATCTCTCTATGGAATGCAGAAGGCAGTGTGAGGATTGCAGTCTGTTGATGGTGAAGGCCATGACAGTTACTGACTGCATATCCCTCACTGGACATATGTTGCAACAAACCCCATTACAATGGTAGATTAATGAGGGTATCACAGCAACATGTCTATACTGGCTCTGTGTATGTGCTGTCAGCCACACCTCTGTCAAGCTTTGTCAATTTGTCATGCATGAAGTGGTGCATATGTGCTGTACACCGTAAATAGTGTCATCATATCTGATAACACACCAGTGACATATCAGATTGCTACACATGTCATGTACAGTAGGGGTTACACTTAATGCCATACCGTGGAAATACTGTGGCTGTTTGCACAGTACTGAGGTCTGTGTAGTGATGGTGAATGTCGTCAGTGTGTGTATTGTTAATATGTACTATGGCCAGTGTACAGACTGTGGAAGATGTCATTGTTCTAGCTCCCCTTCTATCTGTTGTTACATGCTGTCCCACTGTATGGCACCATTTTACCTTACATGTGTGTAGGGCCATCCACACACATGTTCCATACCACAGACAGCCATCAGACCAGACTGTGTAGTAGCCCAGTATATGTAGGGTCATTCTGTGAATGGCACATATGAGGATGGTGTGGGACAGATAATCCATATACTGTACTATTATGCTAGCGTAGCATATGTGGCTGTGGCTGTGTTCACATTGGTTGTGGTTATGCACTGTCACACAGGCATATCCTACCTTGTGCTGTGACATGGCTGTCAAGCCTGCTATACATGCAGGTACTGTACCATGATTACCTTAAGATATCTGTCCATAGCCAGTGGAACATGTTATGGGCAGATGTCATCTTCCACACACATCGTGTCTGTGACAACAATCTCAATGACAGTAGCAAATGTCTATTAATATACCAGCTATACATACCAGATATCCCCTTGCACTACTACATTGGGACTATAGGGGCTGGGGTAGGGATACACTCCATGTCCTTGACTTATGGTGAGACAATATGGACATGTACTTATCCAGATAGCCATATATATATATATATATATATATATATATATATATATATATATATATATATGAGTACACATGTGTAGTACTTCCAATTACCACTGTCATGGCAACCACCCACTATGAATCCTTACATCATGTGGGCACATTCCCTGTACATTACCTGTGTGATGGACATTTTTCCTGTGTCTGGGCATCAATGTTACAGACAGCAGGTAGTAATACCTCTTAAAGGAGAACCTGAACACTCAGGGCAGCCACATATATGTAGGAGGATTGGGACATATAGACAGACTGTGAGTAGAGTGGTGTAATGCTTTGCATAGTACTGGTGTTACAGGGTGTGTGTGTGTGTGTGTGTGTGTGTGTGTGTGTGTGTGTGTGTGTGTGTGTGTGTGTGTGTGTGTGTGTGTGTGTGTGTGTGTGTGTATACATACTAGTTTACCTTCGACTGCAGTCTGTCTGCATAGCTCACTACTGTGGGCCTATCCTCTAACTAGACAGAGGTGTGCCTATCATGCATTGTCTGTCCATCATACAGGTCCCGTGTCGCATATTACACTGGCAGTGTGTGTGTTGCATGCTAACAGTACATGGCTATATCCATTTGTGTTCCTGATGTCATGTTCCTGCATAAGGGTTTGTTGCAACACATTCTGTAACACCAGCATGGTCCAGGGTGTGTAACTGCAATATTGCAGGTATGGCCCTGAGTTCCTGCCTTTGTCCTCCACATATATGGCAGCCTTTTTCCTGCTGTGATACGGGTAGGGGTTGTTAGGTAATGGCCTATCTTTAACTACTGCTAGCATTCCTACTATCATCCCAGTCATAGCATGGACATCCCCAACATTTGTTGGCCAGGGACCATACATGTGACAGATACATTGACATTACCACAAGTAATGAATGTCCCCTGAGGGCTTGACTACAGGGTGTAACTGGAGGCTGTTGAACTACATCTGATATTGTTTTTTTTTCACTAAATGTTTTTTATTATTTCAAATAAGATGTCTTGAACATTGCATGAAATAACGATAAATAACATATTTACAATTCTAAAACATTACTAACTTCAAACCATTATATAACTATTTACATTGGTGTCTATACAAATAACATTAAAATTCTATATTATATAAAGTTAGAAACATAAGATGATATATCTTCTTCGATCTTTTCGAGTATTTCCAGTACTTTCATCCAAGAGTTATAGTAAGAAGTAGATCTTTTAGTTCTGTTCTTCACTGTTAATATTTCATTGTGAGCAACTGTATTTGTTAAAGTCTCAAATTCCTTGAACGTAGGCGAAGCCTCATTTTTCCAGTGTATAGTTATGATTTTACGTGAAATTGCCAATAGTGACCATAGGATTTTAGTGTCTTTTTTGCTACACAGTTTGGAATAGGAGAGTTGAATAAAATTAAAGACTTTGTTAATTGAATATTATCATTTTTCCAGTGTATAGTTATGATTTTACATGATTTTACGTGAAGCCTCATTTTTCCAGTGTATAGTTATGATTTTACGTGAAATTGCCAATAGTGACCATAGGATTTTAGTGTCTTTTTTTGGTACACAGTTTGGAATAGGAGAGTTGAATAAAATTAAAGACATTGTTAATTGAAAATTATCCTTATAAACAGTCTGAAAAAAATAGTTAATGGATTTCCGGTACATATTGAGACATATACATTCATAAAAAACATGCTGCCAATCTGCTTTTATCTTGGTATGGCATCTCCAACATTGATCTTCAATAGAATACATTTTGGCTAACCTATGTGGTGTATAGAAACTTCGGTGTAGATATCTCCAAGTGAATAATTGCCAGTATTTTGATAATGTAGAAAATTTGGAAGATTTTAGAATATTACTTTTTTCTTCTTCAATTGGAGGATAGTTGTTTATTAAAGTATAATAATCCCAGTATGATTTTTCATGATAGTTTTTTGTTTTTTTTAACAATTTTATAGATATTAGACAAATAACCTGTACCCTGATAAGGCTGCTTTGTGATAAGTATAAGGTATTCAATGAGTTTTGGAGTTTCATGTCTAACTGAAGGTTGCATTTGTTCTATTTTATTTATAAGAAAATGCCTTTTAGATTTTGTAAAAACAACCAATTGTCTTAATTTATATTATAATTATAAATTATCTGTTCCTTTGTTAGAATTTTCCCTTTCTCTATAAGTTGATGCCAAAAGAGTAATGTTTCTTCTTTAAGTATATTTATTTTAGATATTTGGAATGTATCTAGAATATTTGGTGTAAAAGCTATAGGGAAAATAAGAAAAATCTAAGAATTAATATTTGGTATTTTGTTTATATATGTTTTGAACAGTGAAAGTGTAGAGCTTATATAGTTTGATGGCAATTTATTAATATTATTCCTTTTCCCTAAAAAATAATCTTTTAACATCCATGTAAGGGGTGATGGTATTACTGTTAAGTTGTCTTGTATATGATTATAATTGATTTCTATGTAAATCTGCTCATGGGCTTGTTTCCATATAGGTGTGTTTGAATTATTTAACCATAGTGTTATGTTTTTAATGACAGATGAGGTAATATATAAATCAATATCTGGTAAATTAATTCCACTGTCTTCCCAATCTGGCAAATGTTTATTTAAGGCTATACGGGGTTTATTTGGAAAACATAGAAATTTTAAATTAGTTTATTGTATCTTTGAATAATATATTTGGGAGGTGGCAATGAAAAATTTTGTATTAAGTATAATATTTTGGGAAATATGATTATTTTAATAAGATATAATCTGTCTGCTGTTGAATAGATATATTTATTCCAGTAACCAATTGTTTGTTCTATTTTGTCTAGTATTTCATTATAGTTAAATATTACAGAATCTGTTAATTCATTGAGTAGATTTATTCCCAGGTATAATAATTTACTTTCTGTTACTATATATTTGGAAAATCTTTTGTTTATATTATTATTTTTTTTTTTTTACAATTACAGGGCATAATTTTAGTTTTGTTTTCATTAAATTTTAAGCCTGAAATATTTTGAAATTTATTCATGGAGTTAAATAGAGCATTCAAAGACTCATTTGCATCTGAGACAGTTAAGAGTATGTCATCAGCAAAGAGTTGGATTTTAAGGTTTAACATTTTATTAATACAAATGCCCTTTATGTTATTGTTTGATCTGATTTAATTTGCAAAGGGTTCTATGAGTAATGCAAATAACAATGGTGATAAAGGGCAAACTTGTTTAGTTCCCTTTTTGATTGTTATAGGGCCTGATCTATATGATCCCAGTTTAACATATGCAGTAGATTTTTCATATAGTATTTGGATAAGATTATTAACATTAGAAGGAAAGTTATATTCTTTTAAAACTAATGAAAGAAAGTTCCAGTTAACCGAATCAAAAGCTTTATTAATATCTAATGAGATTACATTTAAATCTAGGACGTTATGTTTGCTATAATCTATTAATGTTAGTATTCTTTTAATATTATCTGAAGTATTTCTTCCTTTAATAAAACCTCTTTGATCTTTGTGAATTAAGAAAGGAAGAAAGTGTTTGATCCTATCTGCGTATATCGCCATAAACATCTTATAGTCTATATTGAGTAATGATATTGGCCTATATGAGGAACACTGCTTCTCATATTTATCTGGTTTGATAATTGGGGATATCAATGAATATTTCCAAGAGGGTGGTATATTCAAATCTTTATTGGCTATATGACATACTTTTAATAATAAGGATATGGCTTGATTGGGTATTCATTTATACATTTCTGGTAGCATATTGTCTGGGACAGGTGCTTTATTTGTCTTGAGCTTTTTAATTTGTGATTTTAATTCTGTCATATTAATTGGTTTGCTTATAATGTCTATTCGTTCTTGTGTTAATTTAATATGAATATTATTTTCTAAGTATTTTTTTATATCCTTAGTAGGTGTGTCTTGAGTATTTATGGAATTATCAATGTTAAATTGGAGTCTGAATGCTTCTAAAATATCATTTAGTTCCGTAACTCTTTTGTCAGTATTAGGAATAAATATTTCTTTCATTTGCTTAGATTTAATTATTTTTTTTGTTCTATTGGTTAAGTATCTCAGGTGTGCTGAATTAGTAGAGTATGAGTTTAATTTTATCTTTTCTAAGTTAATCATAATCTTATGATGTAGCAATTCTGTATACTTCTTATTGATTTGTGTAAGTTCTTGAACTTGAGTAGCATTACCCTTTTGTATTTCCAGTTTCAATTTATCTGCTTTGTTTTGTAAGTCTAGCATATCTTTATTCCATAACTTCCTTTTATTTATGTACCAGGATAATATCTTCCCATATGTAACTGCTTTTAATGAATCCCAGACATATATTTCTGAAATATCTTCTGTGTAATTTATTTCTAGAAAGTTTTTGATTGTTTCTTCATAAAATTCTTTGAAATCTGTCAATTTTGTGATATGGGAAGGTATCCTAGTAATGAGATTTGAATAAAATGGTGTAAGCTCTATCTGAAAGACTATGGCATTATGATCAGATAAGGGACAATTTATAATTTTGACTTTGTCAATTTTTGTTATTAGGTCATTGGCAACATATCTCCTATCAATTCTAGAGTTAGTTTTATATCTATGAGAATAAAATGTGAAGATTAGTGAGTCTGGTTCTGCAAATTCATTTATATCTTTTAAATACAATGTATCTATAAATTTTGATAGTGCTTTAGAGATAGGTTGTTTTCTTATTTTGGATTTAGAATCTGTATCTTTTTCATTCATTATACAGTTGAAGTCTCCTGCCAATATCAGGCTACCCTTAGTTAAATGAATTATCTCTTCAAAATGCTGTTTAACTATTTTTAATCCTAGTCCTGGGATCCAATATATATTTACTAATGTATAGATTCTCTTATTTAACTCTACTGAAACTAGACAAAACATACCTGATGTATCTTGATGAGTAGTAATTATTTTAGGTGTTATAGTTGAGTTGTGAAGTAGTATAGCTACTCCTCTTTTTTTTGTTTTGTATTGAGAGTTTATTAGTACTGTGTAATTATTAATATTTAAGTTGTTTATAACTCTAATACGTGTGTCTCTTGTAAAAAGACTATTTGTGGTTTATGTAAGTTTATGTACTTGAATAGGCTTCTCCTTTTATTACTATTATTTAGACCATTAACATTTATGGATAAACATTTCATTTCCTAGTTTTGAGTTTGTTTTATGCATGAGTTTATGTAAATATTGTTTATTCTTAGTTCCATCTTGGATACAGAATTCAAAAACTTTTTCTTGTATGATTTTTGCATGTTTCTGAGTGACACCAGAGTGATAGAATAAAAAAAAACAAAGAACTTCCAAACTTGTAATTCTTAACCTTAAAAACCATTCCCTATCGCTATGAGGTAATATACCTCTTTGTTTGGTTAGTGAATCTAACCAAACAAACTTTCTACCCTCACAAATAATATTTGGATCAGTTTCTCTTATCCTCTTAGTTTTTAAATAAAGATAATTGAATAATATATTAAGATAATCTAATAAGCTAAAATATATACATATATTCTTTACTCATCTTGTTGTAATTCAATAATACTTATTTCTAATCAGGTTTCAAAAAGGTACAGATATTTAGATTAAGGTAGTATCATTTCAAAATAATTTAGGGTATTAATAAACATCATGTTAAAATCTATAACTGTATATTTCATACATCTGTTGAAAACTATTTACTGACATTACTGTATAATACAATACCATTGTTGTGCAATTGTTTTAGACTACTCAAGTCCTAAACCAGTGTTTAAATTAGTATTTGCAAAGTCATATTGGAATAAAAACATGAATAGTTCTGAAACCACATCATATTTCATGTTTAACATAAACTGAAATGCAATACAATGCACAAGTATATTAATATTTCTTTAGTAGACATTAAATATGTTCCTCTGATTGCATTTTTCAGCTTTTCAAAGACAATTCCCATGGCTGGAGACAAGAAGATCAAAATGTAGACATCTCCCTTATCCAATAGACTACTTATAATGTTGTTACTTGATTGAGTGTTTTGTTGTTAACACTTCTATCAACTTTCAGAGGGACTTTGTATAATCAAAATTGACACAGTACAGAGGTAAAGCTACAGTGCACTTGACCACATTTTTTAAGCAAACATCTACGTATATCACATATTAACTCTTACAGCTTAGACTGACACTTAACCAGTGAGTTTATCTGCTGACAATAAGTGCTGGAGATATAATTTTGACTTACTTAACACCAGTAATTTAATCTTATGACTGAATAAAAGTTTAGCATTAAACATCCGGAGCTTCTCATTATAGTATTTACAAAGTATACTGGAGAACATATCAAAATAATGGAAGCTGCTAAGATTTAAACTATTATGTATGAAAATGTTACAGGTTAAAATTCCTAACCCGTTTTACAGTAAATAGACAAAATGTATTTAAACTATGGGGTAACACCTTTATTACGTCAAAAAGGTGTTTAAGAAGCTTGTTTTTCCTCTAACATCAGAGGATAGCTATGGTGATCCATGCACTGCAAGAGTATTATTTATCCTGGTAATTGCTTTATGACTGTATATAGAAATATTTAATTCAAATAATTAACTGGCATTACAACAATATTTCTCAGAAAAGTTGTTTTATAGTTAATAACTAGATAGAACACATCATTGAGAGGATACATTTATCAAATGTCAAGTGCTTTAGCTATAATATAAGTGTCCCCTCGAATTAATCCCCAATGAATTTACTGCTTACTAAACTTGCAGACTAATATTGGTGTCTTTTCATGTAGTCATATTGGAACATGAAAATACAGGTCTGCTGATTAGGAACAATCAGGCTCTCAACTGCTAGACAATACATTTGTCTGCAAAAAGGTTTAAGAATTATGGTTGCATTGTCAAGCATTTTTATTTACACTAACAGTAACATGATATACCTGCATACACTAGTATTGTGTCATTCTTGATAATGTAAAAAGCCAGGTAATATTATAATAAGGGTGAAGCCACAGCCAGGTAATATAATAAGAAGAGTACAGCCGCAGTCATAATTCAGATGAGCAAATGGGGACAGCATGAGCCTTCTAAGGATGGATAGCTAGTTGAGTACCTGCCACAATGTATGTTCATAATGCATGGTAACTTAGTAATAAATTAGGGTGTGGGCTAAGCCTCTCCCTCTTCTACTCAAATTAGATTTAATACAATATGTGTGTAGAACACAGATGCTTCAACAAAGTTCAAAGCTATATGGGATATAAATATTGTATAATTGACACATTGGGTTAAATCCACTCTTGTTATGTTACTTATTATAGTTGTTTATATAATTATTGCTTTTACTTTCTCTATCTAGTATATTATATTGTTATTTAAATGTTTGATTTGCTAAATGTACATTTAACCTTCTTGTTGCATCCCATTTGTCCACTTGAGGGAATATTTTGGTAGCAGGACATTAGTAGTATTTTGTAGGAGCACCAGTGTGGGAAATGGCAATTTTCCTTAAAATAAACCTGTCAGTTGCTTGACATTTACTAGTTTCTTTAGAGAATTTGTAAAACAGCAGTGATTTTATTTGCTGATGATTAATTTCTGCTCTTTAAACTCTGCTGTATAAAACATAGTAAGGGATAGCTAAAATGTCTGGAAATCTAAACTGACAGAAAGACAAGCA
The DNA here is from genome assembly GCF_019279795.1 of Protopterus annectens. Lineage (NCBI taxonomy): Eukaryota > Metazoa > Chordata > Ceratodontiformes > Protopteridae > Protopterus > Protopterus annectens. Next base: position 1,646,776,877 of record NC_056743.1, on the reverse strand, counting down.
GATATATGTCCTTATCTATCAAGGTGCTAGAAGACATCAGTAGCCATAAGCTGAAAGTGCTTCAAAAAATATATATCTGTGTATATTTATATGAATCTCTTATATTATTTACGTTTCCTTAGAAGGAATTTAGGTTTCTGTATCTTTAAATGTGAACCTAGCTTATTTCCTGACTAGACATCAATTAGACAGAATCAGGGGATGGCGTACACAAGTAAATGGACAAGCAATAAGTAACTCAAGTTTCTAGTGATGTTTGTGGCTGTTAAATTGCCTCGAGAACCAAGCAGGAAAAGGTATGTGTTTTTTCTTTTTTCTTTTCCCTTCTCTTACTTGGTGACAAATTCAAGTAGTATGCACGCGAGCACTCTAGTTTGCGGAGTAGTGTTCACAACTATCAAACTTTGCATTTTAAACATGCTATGCCTTATTTCTCTACAAAAGAAAAGACAACAGGATATCTAAACTAGCCACAAGCATCTTTCAACTCTGGATGTCCGGAGCCACAACACACCTGACTTATAGCCTCAAAATATCACTTAAAACATATTTTTCACTGGACTATATCAGTATGTGCATATGGGTCAAAGGCAGAACATCTTTTAAGATTATTTAAAGTAGTCATGATACATCCTAACTAAAATACTTCATTTCAAAAGCAACACATTTCTGCCCAGCATTGGCGTTTATCCAAACAGGGACACTTTTAACTTATAAAAAGTAATGCTGTCAGGGACGTAACTGATAGTAAGTTATATAGCAGCCATTACTATACCTATTAAGCAATATAACCATATACTGATTCAAGTATTATAAGTTAATGAAGATTTTATAAAAAGAAGAGAAAAATTAAAATCAACAAAACAAAGAGAGAAAATAAATAAATAAATAAATACATATTTGGGAACATTATTATGCATTGATTACTCTGATTAAGAATATGAAAATAATAGATGGATAATAATGAAAAATAGAGTAATGTTTAAATTATGCTTAGTATATTGATGTGATTTGAGATAAATGTATTTACATTTATGCTAATTTTGACATTTAAAGTATAATTGAAAACATTACCTGTCTTGGTGTAACTTGAAGACAGTAAGAACTTTTCTTTTGTTGTTAGTATTATTATTTAGATTTTTACAGAATATAACATATGCAAGATTATTTGTCCTTTAGTTTTTTTTTTCTTTTGCTCAACAGCTTTCCAATTATTTACTTCAGCATTTCTTTTCGGTGTACTTATTGTCCAGTCCATAGATTTTTCATGTGTTAGAATGTTGTTGTTGGTAAGGTATTTTATTGCTGAATCTACTGTTTCAAAGATTTTTATTCCATTTGGTAGAAACACTCTCAGTCTTGCTGGGAATAAAAGGTGGACTTTCAGCTGCTTTTTCTTCAAGGTTTTTATTATTGGTAGAAATTCTTTTCTTTTTGAAACCACCTTTGTAGAATAATCATTGTCAAATCTTATTAATGAATCATTGTATTTGATGGGAGAATTTGCCCAAGCATTCCTTAATATAAGATCTTTATCTTGTGTAGAAAAAAGTCTCACAATTATAGATCTCAGCTTGTTCTTACCCGGAGAAGAAGCATTTCCAGAAGCTGCTAGTGATCTATGCGTCCGTTCTATACCATATGAAAGAGCTTCAGGTATTTGTGTTACATCTGGTATCCAGGTGGTATGAAAGTTTATCATATTGTCCACTTCAGATTTTTCTGGTAGACCATATATTCTAATATTATTTCTTCTTGTTCAATTTTCCATATCATCAAGCTTTTCTAGTAAATATGTGTTCTGTTGAAGTAAGAATTCAGTTTATTGTTCTTCTATTTGGACTCCAGTGTCAATGCCACTTAATGACTGTTCAATAAGTGATATCTGTCCTTTCTGCTGTGTAAACATTTCTTGAAGCTGTTCCAGTTGTTGTGAGCACTTTTCTTTAAAAGTATTGTATTTGATGGGAGAATTTGCCCAAGCATTCCTTAATATAAGATCTTTATCTTGTGTAGAAAAAAGTCTCACAATTATAGATCTCAGCTTGTTCTTACCCGGAGAAGAAGCATTTCCAGAAGCTGCTAGTGATCTATGCGTCCGTTCTATACCATATGAAAGAGCTTCAGGTATTTGTGTTACATCTGGTATCCAGGTGGTATGAAAGTTTATCATATTGTCCACTTCAGATTTTTCTGGTAGACCATATATTCTAATATTATTTCTTCTTGTTCAATTTTCCATATCATCAAGCTTTTCTAGTAAATATGTGTTCTGTTGAAGTAAGAATTCAGTTTATTGTTCTTCTATTTGGACTCCAGTGTCAATGCCACTTAATGACTGTTCAATAAGTGATATCTGTCCTTTCTGCTGTGTAAACATTTCTTGAAGCTGTTCCAGTTGTTGTGAGCACTTTTCTTTAAAAGTATCTATTTTATTGTCCATCTTGTCGATTTTTATTGTAAGTTCCTGTATATTTGTAATGAGAGACTGCAGGTCTTTTTTGAGAGAAGAGTCTTGTGCTGTATTCCTTAGATGACTCATGCTGTAAAGCTGATATTGGTGCTGATTTTCCAGTAATTAATTTGACAGGAATTATTCAAGTTCTGGCAATAAAATTTTTCTTATAGATGTTCAGCGTTATTAGAAATAAGTTAGTAATAAAAATTTCTTCAAATTAAATATTATTTTGTAAAATTCCTGTTAGGAATTGTATTGAGGTAAGAGAGCTGAAATGAAGTGCAGCTATCAGTTCAGCATCCTCACATCTGATATTGTTGACTGTTACATATTGTGCAGGAAAATCCATTGTTAACTTTTGTACAAATTGAACAGCTTAGCCTGGACACCATAGTATGTTATATATCCGCACTGTCTGCAGCTACTGTTTTGTGTGGGCCTTGCACTCTTCACTGGTTATATACATCAATATCCATGTGCTGTCAGTAATGTCATACATTATTGTATGGTACACAAATAAAGGTCGTCTGTGTATACATACCTGTGTGTCATGTCATGTCCTTTGAATTGTGAGTGGGTATATGTGCAATGAAAAGATCCCCTTTGTGGGGCTGGTTGCCACACCACACATGTCACAGGTACTGGTTACAGGGCTTGTGGCTGGGGATATACATTGCACCCAGTACGTCCACACTACTGCTACAAATGTATGGTTACTAATGCCCTTTGCCTCTGTATATGTGCATTTACCCATATATCCCATGTATCTTATATATATATATATATATATATATATATATATATATATATATATACATGATTGTCAATGTATAGATTTGTGTGCATATCTATACCGTTGTAATGTGTAGCCCTTCAACATAGTACATTCTCTGCGGTACAATGGCATATCTGCATGATATGTTACAGATATTGGCCTGACATGTACAGGTGACATGTATAACTGTTGGAGCATTGTAGCTGTATTGTGGTGGGTCCTGATGTCAAGTAATGCATGTGCTGGATATTGGATTGCACAGCATATCCATTAGGGCGGCGGGGAGGGTTACATAGCAGTAATTACCAGGTGCTCTTTATTTGTGCCCCCTCCCCCATTAACTGTGTTCATGGTCTGTTATGTAGTACGGAGTGGGCCAGGAATCCATTCCCATGTGGAAATCATATACACATGTCTATCTGTATATATATATATATATATATATATATATATATATATATATTTATGTATATCTGCATAAGTATATATGTTACACTCCCATATATAGAGGGACAGAACTGGATATTGATATAGCTCTAGCTATGTATATGTATCAATATATGTATGTGTATGTATGCATATAGATATATATATATATATATATATATATATATATATATATATATATATATATATATACACTGAACATATTAATCTATCTATGTACGATTGCTGTCATATGGTTATTTGTGAGTCATACATACACATATATATACCTATAGCTGTCTGTCTCTCTACATTTACAGATGTATAGCTGTCCATATGTCCATGCATGTTTGGACTATATGTGTGACTTGTACCTCATTCTCTTTGCAATTGACATGGATGACCTTAGGACTGAGGTCAGTCATTCGTGCTGACAGGTACGTGTTTCAGACATATCATCTTCAGCAATATATCTGTTCTACCACATATAACTGTGTAACTTGCAATGTTTGAAGTGCATTAGAGCAGGACATGACAGATATCCCTATATGTACCCACATTATCGTGCACTATGTCTGGGATTCATGCATTAAGAGGTTGTGTGGTGTGTTATTACTACATACCCTGTGCTGTCGACTGATTGTGCTGGATGGTATGTTTGTGGAATGAGTGGTTTTGTACATCCATCATGGTTTAATGGTAAATCACATAGTCTATGATGTGTAGCATCCCGGGTGTGGGCTTTCTAGAGGCTGTATCTTATGTTTCAGGGCAGAACACTGGCTGTTGGATACAGAGTGAGTTAGGGACATTTGAGCAGTCGTACGCGGGTGTGTGTGGGTTTGCGCAGAGCTAAACAATGCTAACCTCGGTTTGCATTTCCTTAAACTCAGCTAGCTTCTACTTAGCTCAATCTATGTAGGCAATGCTTTCCACCGTGCGAATACATGTACACACACTTATAACTACTTATCCATGTGTACTACTGCTGTTATGCACTTACACATGCTTACTAGTGCCTTAGTCATTATGACACTTCACATGTGCATTTAATGCAGTACTCCTGTGCAAATATAAATGTTACTTAGTAGGTTATACAGCACAACAAAGTTAACATATGGATATCACATGGAAAATAGGATGTGCTGCAGTGGGACTTGGCCAGCAAATGCGTGCGTGTTAGGCGGATGCTCTGGCCACTACACTATTGCTGTTTTGCTTCGTTTGCATATGTCTACCATAATGACATTCCCATGTTCCCTTCCCCTGTCCCCTGAGCTCCACGTACACAGCATTCATCCATTCCCCAGTTGCTAGCCCTGTCATACCACACCTCCACACATTTCCATCTCTGCATGTCTCGGTACACCTCCAGTATACTGTCCCCACCCAATCATCTGCAGGCTCTTCATCTGTTTAGTCCATGTACTTACCAGCCTTCCCATGATCCTCCTCTGATACTGGTGGTGACATCAATGTGACCCACAACTGTTGCTTCATCCCACCAGGGACAGACCCATTATTGTATCAAGAGTAGACCTAGCTGGTCTACAGTGTTTCTCCCACTGGTAGCATCCTGCCAGGGAATTGTGTAGCAGCGGTTCACTCACACACCTGGCCAGCCTCATCTCCTGGTTCTACGGAACCAACGCCCCAGGTGTGACATACTGTGCATGAAGTTCACTCACACACTCCCCTGGTGTGCAACATATATCATTATTCCCTTCTGTATTATGCAGGACTACTGTTCTCACAGTATGATCGGACAGGCACTGTTCTGTGCTGCACAAAGACTGCTCATAATACTGTGGTTGAGCAATGGACATGTGTTCTGGTATTAATCTACACACTTATATGCATTTCTTATACTGTTGGATGCCTGTGCTGGATGATGTGTTTGTGATCACAGCAGCTAAATGTATATCTGCCATGGCTTAGTGGAACTCACATCTACTATAGTGTGCAGGGTCGTGGGTTTGCAACCTGACAATGCAGATTATTTTGTTAATGGTCACAACAATAACTGTTGGCTACAGAGTGACTAAGGCACTGTAGAAAATTTGTAGGTGGGTATGCGCTTGTTTGCATGAAGCACAGCATTACTGACATTTGGTCACAGTGTCTTGCACTCAGTTAGCCTCTACATTGCTTCACCAGTGTGGTACTCGCATACCGGTGGAAAAACACACTTACACCTGCTTGTTCCCACATACACATGCACAACATCATGCATTTTGTTCACATCTCTCAACGGGGTCACTCGGACTGTATGCTTGTCCATTGTCAGTGGTGGCCTAGGGTGTAGAGCTCCACATTGAGCCCAGCTATGTATCCCAATTAATACTGGGGTGTTCACATTCATAGAGGGTAACAGACATAACATAGCTACATCCCCCATTAATCATGCTTAGTTTACATTAAACTGTCAGTATTATCCATGCTTATTTAAGGTTTACATGTCAGGTATGACTGCTGACAAAGGTCAGTTTAAGATGAGGCTGAATTCCTGTTTCACATGCCTGGATAGGTTACATGCAGGTATTCGGGGTAGGTGTAGTTATTCCATACCTGTGTGGTACAGTAGAGGCAAATAGCTAAGGAGTAGGTAGGTAGGTAGTGGGGGAGACATTGTAACTGTATAGTAGCCCATAGTTATAATTTGATGGGAAGCAATAGGGAAGGTAAGTCGGATGTTGGGATTTGTATGCAAGGCAGGACAAGAGATGTTGGTATCACTAGTTGATGTAGTGGTATAGAGTGTGAGGTGGGGAGAGGGTTTTGCAAGGTGGTGAGCCTGTGCTGCTCCAGATGTGCTTGTGGTGTTCCTTCATGTGTTAGTTACATATGTCCTGTGGGACACCTGTGATATTACATGTGGGTTGGGGTTCCAGAGACTGGCAATATAGTGGGGGAAGAGTGTGTCACCTAAATTTACCCATAGACATTAATAGAAATGGAACAGGGGCTGATAGATACATGGTGTGCATGGGGCACACAAGGGGGTGTTAGTAGGGGGGATTATCCAGGGATGTGCAGGATGGCTGCAGGGAAGGTCCACAGCTGGCCATGTTGTCTAGGACAACAGCTGTACATATGCACTGCATTTGGTGTTTGCGTTAGATACTCACACCCCTGGGTGGGGTTGAGGACTACAATAATACCTTGTGAAGCCTATTGCGTCAGCTTACATGCCTACAGTGGGGTGTTGTAACCATGTGTTCATAGGTGTTGTGTAGTGGATTATGCAACAACACCTGTGGTTATACCGTACTTTGCCATGTAAACTGGTCTGTGCTGCGGTGGGACCCATATCGGGAATGGCTGCCCATTAGGCAAAAGCATTCCTGTCGACTGTAAAGAATCCGCGGCCTGTCCTGAGTTTGCTTCATAATATTAGTGTGTTCCTTTTATAATCTGCACCTGTCTGGCTAATACCTGGGAAATGACGCCATTAAATACAGATGAGTAATTGTGTTTAAGACTCCACATTCTTCAGATGAGTTATACTAATGCATAACCTATTATTCTATCAGCTTTCTAAGGTTGTAAGTGGAATATGTGCTTTCTGTCCCTATTTGTGCTCCCAACGCTTTAGGTTCTGTCTAGTGGTTTTGCTTTTAGAGGTTGAGAGGTATGGGCATAAGTTCTGCCCAAGTTGCAATATTACTTACATCCCCGAGGCGGTCCTAATACAACTGCGCCAGCCAATACCTGCGCGCCTAGGCCCATAATTGCATACCCATAGTTCTCCAACCTGCCCCTCCTCTACAGCACTCATCCTTATTGTGAGTGCAGGTGGGGTCTAACCACATCACTACACACTGCCCACTCTCCACGTGTCAGGACCCATGTCGTATGTTGTCTCGACCCATGGGTCATCAGGCTTGCACAACCTACTGGTCCGTGTACGTATACAGCCTGGTTAGATAAATCGTTACAGGGACTGAGGGCATTGATGTATTTGTTTCAAGATTAGACTTGGCAGGTATTTCACACTGGTAGTACCCTGCCTGTGGTCTG
>NC_056743.1:1646736698-1646764198 GCF_019279795.1 Protopterus annectens | reverse complement strand
GTTAGTTCAAAGCATGGATCTCACACTTTTTTGTGATGCTATGGTTTAGTTAAATATGTGGATCTCACACCTCTGATGCTATGTCTTAGTTCAATGCATGGATCTTGCACTTTTTTGTGATGCTATGGTTTAGTTAAATATGTGGATCTCACACCTCTGATGTTATGTCTTAGTTCAATGCATGGATCTTACACTTTTTTGTGATGCTATGGTTTAGTTAAATATGTGGATCTCACACCTCTGATGCTATGTCTTAGTTCAATGCATGGATCTCACACTTTTTTGTGACGCTATGTCTTAGTTAAATATGTGGATCTCACACTTTTGTGATGCAATTTCTTAGTTAAATTTGTGGATCTCACACTTGTGATGTTATGTCTTAGTTCAATGCATGGATCTTACACTTTTTTGGGATGCTATGGTTTAGTTAAATATGTGGACCTCACACCTCTGATGCTATGTCTTAGTTCAATGCATGGATCTCACACTTTTTTGTGATGCTATGTCTTAGTTAAATATGTGGATCTCACACTTTTGTGATACAATTTCTTAGTTAAATTTGTGGATCTCACACTTGTGATGCTATGTCTTAGTTCAATGCATGGATCTCACAGTTTTTTGTGATGCTATGGTTTAGTTAAATATGTGGATCTCACACCTCTGATGCTATGTCTTAGTTCAATGCATGGATCTCACAGTTTTTTGTGATGCTATGGTTTAGTTAAATATGTGGATCTCACACCTCTGATGCTATGTCTTAGTTCAATGCATGGATCTCACACTTTTTTGTGATGCTATGGTTTAGTTAAATATGTGGATCTCACACCTCTGATGCTATGTCTTAGTTCAATACATGGATCTCACACTTTTTTGTGATGCTATGGTTTAGTTAAATATGTGGATCTCACACCTCTGATGCTATGTCTTAGTTCAATGCATGGATCTCACACTTTTTTGTGATGCTATGGTTTAGTTAAATATGTGGATCTCACACTTTTTGTGATGCTATGTCTTAGTTAAATATGTGTATCTCACATTTTTTGTGATGCTATGTCTTAGTTAAATATGTGGAGCTCACACTTTTTGTGATGCTATTTATTAATTTGTGGGTCTCACACTTTTTGTGATGCTATGTCTAAGTTAAATATGTTGATCTCACACTTGTGATGTTATGTCTTCGTTCAATGTATGGATCTCACACTTTTTGTGATGCTATGTCTAAGTTAAATATGTGTATTTCACACTTTTTGTGATGCTATGGCTTAGTTACATATGTGGATCTCACACTTTTGGTGATGCTATTTCTTAGTTAAATTTGTGGATCTCACACTTGTGATGCTATGTCTTAGTTCAATGCATGGATCTCACACTTTTTTGTGATGCTATGGTTTAGTTAAATATGTGGATCTCCCACTTGTGATGATATGTCTTAGTTCAATGTATGGATTTCACACTTTTTTGTGACGCTATATCTTAGTTAAATATGTCGATCTCACACTTTTGTGATACAATTTCTTAGTTAAATTTGTGGATCTCACACTTGTGATGCTATGTGTTAGTTCAAAGCATGGATCTCACACTTTTTTGTGATGCTATGGTTTAGTTAAATATGTGGATCTCACACCTCTGATGCTATGTCTTAGTTCAATGCATGGATCTTGCACTCTTTTGTGATGCTATGGTTTAGTTAAATATGTGGATCTCACACCTCTGATGTTATGTCTTAGTTCAATGCATGGATCTTACACTTTTTTGTGATGCTATGGTTTAGTTAAATATGTGGATCTCACACCTCTGATGCTATGTCTTAGTTCAATGCATGGATCTCACACTTTTTTGTGACGCTATGTCTTAGTTAAATATGTGGATCTCACACTTTTGTGATGCAATTTCTTAGTTAAATTTGTGGATCTCACACTTGTGATGTTATGTCTTAGTTCAATGCATGGATCTTACACTTTTTTGGGATGCTATGGTTTAGTTAAATATGTGGACCTCACACCTCTGATGCTATGTCTTAGTTCAATGCATGGATCTCACACTTTTTTGTGATGCTATGGCTTAGTTAAATATGTGGATCTCACACTTTTGTGATACAATTTCTTAGTTAAATTTGTGGATCTCACACTTGTGATGCTATGTCTTAGTTCAATGCATGGATCTCACAGTTTTTTGTGATGCTATGGTTTAGTTAAATATGTGGATCTCACACCTCTGATGCTATGTCTTAGTTCAATGCATGGATCTCACAGTTTTTTGTGATGCTATGGTTTAGTTAAATATGTGGATCTCACACCTCTGATGCTATGTCTTAGTTCAATGCATGGATCTCACACTTTTTTGTGATGCTATGGTTTAGTTAAATATGTGGATCTCACACCTCTGATGCTATGTCTTAGTTCAATGCATGGATCTCACACTTTTTTGTGATGCTATGGTTTAGTTAAATATGTGGATCTCACACCTCTGATGCTATGTCTTAGTTCAATGCATGGATCTCACACTTTTTTGTGATGCTATGGTTTAGTTAAATATGTGGATCTCACACCTCTGATGCTATGTCTTAGTTCAATGCATGGATCTCACACTTTTTTGTGACGCCATGGTTTAGTTAAATATGTGGATCTCCCACCTCTGATGCTATGTCTTAGTTCAACGCATGGATCTCACACTTTTTTGTGATGCTATGGTTTAGTTAAATATGTGGATCTCACACCTCTGATGCTATGTCTTAGTTCAATGCATGGATCTCACACTTTTTTTGTGATGCTATGGTTTAGTTAAATATGTGGATCTCACACCTCTGATGCTATGTCTTCATTCAATGCATGGATCTCACACTTTTTGTGATGCCATAGTTTAGTTAAATATGTGGATCTCACACCTCTGATGCTATGTCTTAGTTCAATGCATGGATCTCACACTTTTTTTGTGATGCTATGGTTTAGTTAAATATGTGGATCTCACACCTCTGATGCTATGTCTTAGTTCAATGCATGGATCTCACACTTTTTGTGATGCCATAGTTTAGTTAAATATGTGGATCTCACACCTCTGATGCTATGTCTTAGTTCAATGCATGGATCTCACACTTTTTTGTGATGCTATGGTTTAGTTAAATATGTGGATCTCACACCTCTGATGCTATGCCTTAGTTCAATGCATGGATCTCACACTTTTTTGTGATGCTATGGTTTAGTTAAATTTGTGGATCTCACACTTGTGATGCTATGTCTTAGTTCAATGCATGGATCTCACACTTTTTTGTGATGCTATGGTTTAGTTAATATGTGGATCTCACACCTCTGATGCTATGTCTTAGCTCAATGCATGGATCTCACACTTTTTTGTGATGCTATGGTTTAGTTAAATATGTGGATCTCACACCTCTGATGCTATGTCTTAGTTCAATGCATGGATCTCACACTTTTTTGTGATGCCATGGTTTAGTTAAATATGTGGATCTCCCACCTCTGATGCTATGTCTTAGTTCAATGCATGGATCTCACACTTTTTTGTGATGCTATGGTTTAGTTAAATTTGTGGATCTCACACTTGTGATGCTATGTCTTAGTTCAATGCATGGATCTCACACTTTTTTGTGATGCTATGGTTTAGTTAATATGTGGATCTCACACCTCTGATGCTATGTCTTAGCTCAATGCATGGATCTCACACTTTTTTGTGATGCTATGGTTTAGTTAATATGTGGATCTCACACCTCTGATGCTACGTCTTAGTTCAATGCATGGATCTCACACTTTTTTTGTGATGCTATGTCTTAGTTAAATATGTGGATCTCACACTTTTGTGATACAATTTCTTAGTTCAATGCATGGATCTCACACTTTTTTGTGATGCTATGTCTTAGTTAAATATGTGGATCTCACACTTTTGTGATGCAATTTCTTAGTTAGATTTGTGGATCTCACACCTCTGATGCTATGTCTTAGTTCAATGCATGGATCTTACACTTTTTTGTGATGCTATGGTTTAGTTAAATATGTGGATCTCACACCTCTGATGCTATGTCTTAGTTCAATGCATGGATCTCACACTTTTTTGTGATGCTATGTCTTAGCTCAATGCATGGATCTCACACTTTTTGTGATGCTATGGTTTAGTTAAATATGTGTAGCTCACACGTCTGATGCTATGTCTTAGTTCAATGCATGGATCTCACACTTTTTGTAACGCTATGTCTTAGTTAAATATGTGGATCTCACACCTCTGATGCTATGTCTTAGTTCAATGCATGGATCTCACACTTTTTGTGATGCTGTCGTTAGTTAAATATGTGGATCTCCCACTTGTGATGATATGTCTTAGTTCAATGCATGGATCTCACACTTTTTGTTATGCTATGGTTTAGTTAAATATGTGTATCTCACACCTCTGATGCTATGTCTTAGTTCAATGCATGGATCTCACACTTTTTGTGACGCCATGGTTTAGTTAAATATGTGGATCTCACACCTCTGATGCTATGTCTTAGTTCAATGCATGGATCTCACACTTTTTTGTGATGCTATGTCTTTGTTAAATATGTAGATCTCACACTTTTGTGATACAATTTCTTAGTTAAATTTGTGGATCTCACACTTGTGATGCTATGTCTTAGTTCAATGCATGGATCTCACAATTTTTGTGATGCTATGTCTTAGTTAAATATGTGTATCTCACACCTCTGATGCTATGTCTTAGTTTAATGCATGGATCTCACACTTTTTGTGATGCTATGGTTTAGTTAAATATGTGGATCTCACACCTCTGATGCTATGTCTTAGTTCAATGCATGGATCTCACACTTTTTTGTGATGCTATGGTTTAGTTAAATATGTGGATCTCACACCTCTGATGCTATGTCTTTGTTCAATGCATGGATCTCACACTTTTTTGTGATGCTATGGTTTAGTTAAATATGTGGATCTCACACCTCTGATGCTATGTCTTAGTTCAATGCATGGATCTCACACTTTTTTGTGATGCTATGGTTTAGTTAAATATGTGGATCTCACACCTCTGATGCTATGTCTTAGTTCAATGCATGGATCTCACACTTTTTGTGACGCCATGTCTTAGTTAAATATGTGGATCTCACACCTCTGATGCTATGTCTTAGTTCAATGCATGGATCTCACACTTTTTTGTGACGCTATGGTTTAGTTAAATATGTGGATCTCACACCTCTGATGCTATGTCTTAGTTGAATGCATGGATCTCACACTTTTTTGTGATGCTATGGTTTAGTTGAATATGTGGATCTCACACCTCTGATGCTATGTCTTAGTTCAATGCATGGATCTCACACTTTTTTGTGACGCTATGGTTTAGTTAAATATGTGGATCTCACGCAGGTAGTTTACGATGGGTAACTAGTTCACTGACTAAGTGACTATATAACAACGGGTAGTTGCTATGCCATCTGAGTGTATGTAGCGATAGAATTCTGGGAAAAAAAGGGAAGACAATCTCCTTGACCTTCCATTTAGTCCAAGACTGTAGAAATTACTGAAGGTTCTCTGCTGTGGTATACAGTGACTAAACGTGGTCCTGAAAAGAAAAAAAAGGATGTACCTTTATTGCTGTTGGCTAATGCATATTGCTCTGATGAGACTTGCTAGGGGTGAAACTTTAGTTGAAGTGCTTGTGCCTATCAGATACCAGTTTGCATCACACTTCTCGGTGTGCTTCTCAGTCAAATATAGATGCAATATTAATTTAAACAAACCATTGGAAATGCAACGTTTGGCAGCAGCCAGTAATGCTAGCTTCTAAGAATCAGCAGCAACTTATCTTCTTCCACAGAATCATACCTCTTAAGTATACATCACTATAAGGAACATTCCTCATTTTTGGTTTTAGAAAATTCATGTTCCTCGAAGTTCCACACTGAAAGGGTCTTTTACACATTCAGTGTTAGGAGTTTTTTAACTGATGACCATAGTAAATAAAACTGAATCTTATTAATTCATCAAATAAACTCTTCATAAGTAAAAAATATTATATTTTCACCATTCTGTGAACTTCCTGATGGAAGTTTTTAGTAACTTGGTATTAAGTGTTCCACATTTTCCCCAGTTGTTCCACATTATGAATGGTAGTGTTCCTCTTTTTGGAGATGGAAGGTTGAGAGCTATCTACTGAATAATTACCCTAATTCCTCTGACTGCCACACACATTGGGAAAACTTTTTTATAGTATAGCATTCAACTACCAGACCTGGTTGGCAAGGAGACTGGACAGTGGTGTCAAGGTAATAGCGCACTCCACTGCAATTAGCCATTCACTGGGTGATTGGCTTTAAAACCGATTGTGCTGAGCATGAAGTAAGTGTCAATAATTACAGTAAATAACAACCAATTCAAGAAGTTAGCTCTTCACATGACAATCAAACCAATCATTAGCAACTGCTTAGGTAAGTGTGTCACTAGATAATTAAAAAATAAAAATATTTAAAAAATTATCAGTAATAATAAGAAGGGATATGCAGTATTTATATTAATTCAGTACACAAGTAGAATGGATGAAGGGCTGAGTGCTTTAAAAGTACAATGAATGACACAATTAAAGGTTTACAGTTTAATTGAGAAGAGTAGACACACAAAAAAATGGAGGTCATATAACATATTAGATGCACTATACGAGTAAGGAAGCAGTTATTCTTAGGTCAGAGTCCCAAAATCTGTATTGACAAGCAGGGCTTAGAGGTACATAAACAAGCACTCAAGAAGAACACCAGTAAGGGTGACAGAATAAGGAATTGCATGTAAATAATTGATGAAGCTGCCACTTACAGATAAAGAAACAATCTGAAAATATGCATGTGCCAAGTATTATTGTGTTTGTTTAGTGAAAACAAACACAGATGACAGTTAAAGCACATGGACTAAAAAGCACAAAAGTTTGTTTTTTCAATGCTGAGGTAAAATCTCTCTCACTCTGAGGCATCAGAAACAGTGAGATTAAAGACTAGGCATTCACCAAAATGGGAGAAGGTAACTTAGGATGTTGCATGGTATCCACATGTTTAACCATGAAAGACTACAAGCTGAATAATATATATATATATATATATATATATATATATATATATATATATTTATATTTATATATATATAGGTCTACTTCATATGACCTAAATTTCATTTGACTGAAATTCATTTGATTGAGAACAAAACATTGAAAGTTCAAAAGACTGCAAACTCATTTGACTGAAACTCATAACACTGACACATTAAAGTAAAAGGTATATGCTCTTTCCCCCACTGTAGTGCGATCCTGGTGTTAGTATATAAAGTTAGGGGAGTGGTGGGCACAGCCCCCATCATTGGGGGGTGCGTGGGGCCACATAGTTTAGGTAAATATTGTTTTCTGCAAAGAGTTATTTATTGCCGTTATAAATATCCATGTGTTTGGTTTAAAATGTATAAAGTATGTGGGGGGTTTCGCCCCCACACCTCCCCAACTATATATACTAACTGCAGGATCACACTGCAGTGGGGAAATGGGCATATTCCTTTCACTTTAATGTGTCAGTATTATGAGTTTCAGTTTTCAGTCTTTTGAACTTTCAGTGTTTTGGTCTCAGTCAAATGAATTTCAGTCAAATGAAAGTTAGGTCATATGAAGTAGACCCATAGATATATATATATATATATATATATATATATATATATATATATATATATATATATATTCACACACACACACACACACACACACACACACACACACACACACACCCACACACACATACATATGTATAGTATAATAATCAATGAGCCTAGGGTCTATATTAGAACATCGAATATTTAACAGTTTGAATCACTAAAGGTCGACCTTTAGTGATTGAACTGTTAAAACATCGATTGTTCAAAAAAAAAAATAAAAACAGCAAAAAAAAAAAAAAACTAAATGGTGTAGGCAGGGGGGCTTGCACACCCCCGCTACTTAAATATACCAACTCTGACACCGCACTACATTGAAGTAAATGGAAATCTTCCCTTACAGAGATTTCCATTTACTTATTCGATGTTCTGCAGTTTCACTGTAGTTGTGTCGTCAATGTCAGATTCGACATTGCCAGCTTTCGAGAATGTAATATAGACACCACCACTAACACCAGTGAGGGACATCCACATTGGGAAGGATAAAAAATACACACACAGTAAAGTACAATTTTCCTTAAGAGCACACAGAGATCGCAGTCAGGCTGGTTGGTTTCTCTCTTTTGCTCCAGATCCCCAATAAGACTCCCCACTTTCACAGCTATAGGGTACACATCTCAGCTTAGTGGTAAGGCTAAAACCTTCAGCACCTTCTCTGTCCAGCCAGTACTTCATGTCCCTGCCAAAGTAGCTGACACATGCACACCCTTTAAGATATGAGTTATATACAAACACACAGAGACTCCTGGAGAAGGCTGGCACAGGTTATCCAGCTATCCCCCTTCCTGCCAGTCTATAAGGTAGTACCAGCTGCCACCAACTACTAGTATCAGCTACTTATAAGGCCCTTACCAGAGAGTGTCCAATTATTACTATGCAATATTATTATCCAAATTGTAAGTGTGATGAACAGCAAGGCTTATTTGGAGTGGCTTGGTACAGTATCACTATATACATGTAATGTACTCTAGAGCTTAAATTATCTCTGCACAAAACAGCCACAGTTGAGAGGGTTTAAAAATATTTAATAATAAGTAATAAAACACAAGACAAATTTTCTCACTTCAACACAGTGCTAGTCAAGAGTTCAGAAATTACAGGAAAATGCTTAAAATAATACTGTAATACAGTCTGACATAAATATAGAAAACAGCTAGTTTAAACTTACTATTTTCTATCTATTTCTTAACAGAAACACTAAAGTCTAAGATCCTACTTGCATACAGACAGAGCAAAGCAAGTGTTGGTGAGTGGTCAATTCTGAAGATAAATGCAAAATGCTCTCCTTTCTGTCCTTAAATTGATAACAAAGTACTGTTTCATATTGCATAATTATTTATACTTCTCTGGTTTCCCAGGCTAACATAAACTCATAATTTACATTTCTTTTTGTAATGTGCACCTTCAGGAGGCCATGGCAATAAAAGACATTATATATGTAAAATCTAGCAATTAACTCTGGTCTCAAAATAGTAAAATGAATGTCTTAGCCTAGACATCTTATCTTCGAGTTCTGAGATCAAGCAGTCATACAATGCTTGACTTATCAGCTTTCTTCCAGCAGTGTGCACTGAGGTTACATTTTTGAAGTTCAACATTTAACACAGTTTTCTTTACATTTAAGAGGACAAGTCTGTGGATTATATTCATATTTACAATGACATAGAATTATCTACAAAATTCTATCTAGCTAGGCTGGCAGCATTCACATATCTCCACATATGTATATATATAAAAAAAGAATACTATAAAGGCAAAGACACCATTAACCCAGTGGACAAAACAAGGAAGCAGGTCATATCTGCTTTCCACATGCATGGAATAGATCAGATATTGGCTAGTGCTATGAAAAGGCTTCAAAAAAATAGAAAACATAATGCACCACCATAAAGGGCTCAGGAATTGGTGCTGCACATATCTTTCAAGTTGGCTTCAAATAAGATTTGTGTGTGTGTGTGTGTGTGTGTGTGTGTGTGTGTGTGTGTGTGTGTGTGTGTGTGTGTGCGGGGTGATAATATCAAATAAGAAAATAAAAACATTAGACCATCATAATATTAGGCATGTATGTTTTGTTGACTTTGTAAACAGCGACAGGCCTCCAAGAAGATATAGAACTTGGTTTCCCTATATATTAACCCATTTTTTTTGTTTTACTGTGTGTGATGAGAACTATGGTCACGGCATGTGTTGATGGTCTTATTTAGTCACACATTTGCCATGAAGGGAAGTGCAGGGTGTTTAGTAGTATAAAGCAAATATATCATGAGTCTTTTCATAACTGGCATATGTATTATAAGTTATTTGCAGGTACGGTATCACTTTAGGCGCTAAAGTCGTTATGGGTGAGAATTACAACAGAAGCTGAAGAACTCTTTCAGGAGTTAGAAACTGGCAGCTCTAATATCCAATCAGGTTTCAAGAGTGGTCATTCAGCAGACAGTTTAGATTCATCACAATTAATGAATAATCCTAGCAAGAGGTGCAGAAAAAAAATTGCAGAAGTCCTCAAGAGAATATGCCTACATTAGACACCCCAACAGAGGAAGTTATGGTTTTCTCCTCTGGGAAAGAAAAGGTAATGAAGCTCAATAACATGAGGAGTAGGAAATAAGAGGGGAGGTAGTAGCCAATCAGGTTCAGGAAAAGTATTTGCATGAATCTTAGAGCCATTGCCAGACACTAGTGGGGCAAGTTATTTGATTTAGTTCTAGAGAAAGGATTTAGCTCTTCACTGGTTCCTATGGAGGAAGAAGACTTAGGAACATCACCACATGCAACTTCTAACAGCAGGTCACTTAATACTGGATTACAGTATATAGGTCAACCAGAGGGTGAGACAGCTACTAAAAAGGCTGAAGAAAACAGGCTGTCAGTCATGTTATCCCCCTGCCAATAACAGAGAATTTTTCTCCCCAAATGTTGTCAGGCACAATTGCCCAAGTGTTGCACATAATTGCACATATTCTGAAAGACATCACAGGAGAATACATTAATGTTTTTGAATTATCAGACATGGATGGCATGCAAAAACCAAAAACTTTTTGAAGCAGAAATGTCTGAATACAAAGACTTAATGGCTGCACTATTAGCTTTAGTTAAAGCTGCAAGTAATAAACAGCACACAAAGACCTGGGATACCTGGATAGCAGGTATTTACTATACATAACAGTTATGATAGAGAAAGACCCATATTTAGCTTTGCCTATAATTTCATATCTTTTGACAGTTAGAGAGGTGCACCATGTTTTGTGTTGGGGGGGGGGGTAACTTAGCTTACAAACAAAGATTCAGAAAATTAAAAGCAATCAATAAAGACATTAGAAGGGAGCAAAGACAGCCAGACAGTTGGATGAGCACTATCATAGAATGAAATAATTTAAGATATGCAGATAATCAAGAAACAAAATACAGCATAACATGCTGGACATTCAACAGCTGTAGATGGTCTTGGTCTGTCTAATGCTTAATGGGTTCATGTGCTCACTGTGGAAAACCCCATCCAGTGTTTAATCGTTGGCATAAGATGACCCAAGTTAGGTCAATGGTAACATCTCTGAACAATGACACAATAGCCTCAGAAAAGCCATCAACATCCTTTTGATGGTGGGGCTCCTTTTGAGGTCTTAGGGCTCTTCTTACCAATGGGACACACTGGACCAGGACATCTCATTCTCCCATTAAAGGGGAAACATTTACTCAAGAGCTAGAATGTTATCCAGCCAGTTTTCTTTGAAATCCACTGCCCCTTTCAACAATAGATTAGTCAAAAAGTTGAAGAGCACCACTGGTAAGGAACAAGTTGTTCATAAGATCATCAGTGAAGAAGTACAGGCAGACAGAATAATAGGTTCTTTTTGACTCCTCTTTGGAAACAGTTCATGATGTCTCTGATAGGACTAATCCCTAAGAAGAAAACAGGAGAATTTCACTTAATTCACCAAATCTCTTGCACAGCAGGTTTATCAATCAACGATTTTATTGCCAAGGAAATACAAAGGTAAAATATACCATGTTAGATCAAGCTGCTGAGATTGCTAGATCATTTAATGAACTTTTGCTAGATAAACTGGACATTAAGGCAGCATTCTGATTGCTACCCATTCAAGAACAGGATTGTCCCAGACTAGGGCTTTCTTTCAGATAACAACTGCATTTCCACCAATGGGATGTTCTGCCTCTTGTGTAATCTTTGACTCATTCAGCACAACTTTACAATGGTGCTGTCAGCAAAGGGCCATGAACCAAGTAGCTCTACATTACCTAGACAAATTTTTAATCATAGCTGAAGGTGTGCATGGATATACTTGCTAATGAAATTCAGGTCCCTTTAGCTGAACATAAGATAGCAGGTCCTTCTCACTGCCTCACATTTTTGGGGTTAGAAACAGATGCATCCAAACAACCATTTAAGCTCCCAGATGAAAACATATGTTGGTTAAAGGCAGCCAACAAAATCTTCTTGATTGGGTCAAAGGTTAGTGTAAGATAGATATATCAGTATTAGGCTCCCTCAGCTTCACGTGTAGAGCAGTTCAGCCAGGCATAACATTTAATAGGTTATTTGCCAATTTAATGCAGAGGAGGTAAGATAAGAAAAACACCACTGGGTTCACACCCCAGACAGAGTCATGGAAGTCATAAAGTTATGGAGACCATACTTAAGATAGTTTAATGAGGTCTCTCTATGACAAGCAGACTGAGTTTCTTCAAAATCACTCCACTTTTTACAGATGCAGCAACCAGTAGAGCAATCTGGGAAGCAAATGGTTGAATTCATGGTCTGAGGTAGATAAGATTGACTACACTTACCTAGAGATTTTACAAATTTGGGTATCAGTGTATATTTGGCAAGCTGATTTTAGAAATAAAAGTCACAGTCAGTTCAGATAACCTTGCAATTGTTCACATTCTGAGAAGCAGTACTTTTAGATCCCTCAGAGTGCAGTCAGTTTTGAGGCAATTAGGACTCCTCACTTTAGCAATCATTCTCACTTTTTCTGCTAAGCATGTACCTTGTACAAAGAATAAAATAGCTGACAGCCTCTCCTGTCTCCAGCTTTTCCAGTTTTGGTCACTGGCTCCAGAGGGTTACCGCCTACCTATGCAGGCTCCATACAAATATGCCTTTTGGGAGAGAAAGGATGCTGTCTATATTAAGCAACCTGTTGGCTCAAAAAAATCAGAAGAGCTTATGCTGCAGCTTTGGGAAAATTCAAATGTTTCTATTTGAGTCACCCAGCTGAGGGCAGACAATGGTCACTGGACCTAGTAATACATTAAATTTGACTTAAGTGTTTATTAAAAACCTCCCAATGATCCCTCCATGTCCAAATCATAGCCTTACACTGGTTAACCAGATGTCTGGGCCAACAAAACTATATGCAACATTGGGTCACCAACTGATTAGTGAAAGGCTGGAGTCATATGAATGCTCAACCAAGAGACACTAGGAAACTTTTAGGGGCCCAGCTGTTGCCATTATTAATGATTTATAGTCAGTAGTATTGTGGGGAACATTGTTTACATGTATGTATGCTGGGACCTTCAGGGTCAATAAATTATTCCATTCCTTGTACTAGACAGATGTAGTGATAACAAGCTATGATATTTTAACTTGGCTAAAGAAACTGAAAACAAATCAAGTAGGGAGAAGTCAACATATTTATTTACACAGAGAAAAAACATTAACCTTCTGCTTGGTACACTGGACTTTTGCAATCTGAAAATCACTAGGAAAGGTTAAAGCCCAACAGTTGGTATTTCAACACCCTAGCAGGCAGCAAGGGTTATCTTCAGATGTCAACAATATGATCAGAAAAGCTCTTCTCAGCAAAGGCGTTTTTCAGGTAAGTTACTCTTTCCATTATTTTTTTTCAGAATAGGGAAAGCTTCAGATCTGGCAAGGGAGGGGCAGTCAGGTTATATATTACAGCACACTGGTAGATAGAAATCAAGTGCCTTTTTAAGGGTCTACATTATAAACATGAAAGCTGTAAACAGCGAATACATCTACACTGACACATAAAGGTCGATGTACAAAAAGAGCGAAATACGTAATCGGCAAAAATGAAAACGCCAAACATATTTTGTCAACCAACAGCAACATGCAGGTAAGCTCAAACGAACTAAATAAAATTAAATTAACACACTTTTGCAAACCCTCTACTTAAATATACCAACTCCGAGACCGCACTACAGTGGGGAAAAGGATATATTTCCTCATCCCCGTGTTCACCCTGCTGGCCAAGCAAATATGTTTGGCGTTTTCATTTTTGCTGATTATGTAATTTATTCTTTTTGTGCATCGACCTTTATGTGTCGATGTAGATATATTCATTATGTTGGGCTTTCGTGTTTATAATATAGACCACCTTTGTAAAACTTCGTAAGGTAACAATAGTTGTATATTTCTTTCAGGTCCATGTTCGCTAATCATCTTTGGTCACTCTTTCATTAACAGAACAGCCCACACAGGATCAATAAAAGGAAATGGAAAGAATTTTGGTCTTCACCCCTGACTTTTGTCAGTTGATTGGATAGGCTACCCAGTATTATCCTGACTTCAGCTATTATTATCTTTTGAAAAGTGGTTCAACATCAGAAGGGTACCAGATGCACTAATAATTCATTTGTGTAGCACAAACTAGCTCATATCCCCAAGCATATCCTCCTTAGCATAATTTTAGCAGATTTAAACACACTGCACCACATGTTCCTAGACAAGATAATAGCATGGTCTTCTATTCTGCCAAGAATGGCATAGGCTGGAGCTCTAAAGACAGCAGCAATTGAAATCAACAATCAATCACCAATCGATTTTTAAACCATATGGTAGCAAGAGGATCCAACACATGGGATTTTCCGTGACTGATGACCCAGACATGTATAAATCTGATTCAGATTTCCACTGTTTAGATAGCTTCCATTTTAATGAAATAGGGTGGGATCTATTTAATTTACAGTTAGCACAGTACATCCAGAAAAGGTTATTGTAAGAAGCTGCCTTAGCTATGTAAATTGGAAAGGCATTAACAAATTATGTTTGGAAAAGGGAGGGAACAGCATGAATTCATGCTGGCGGGCTAAGACTCTTTTGGTCTCTCATCCCCCCTTTAATTCCTCCTTAATTTTCTGAATTTTGAGTACTTGCTGGATTAAGAGAAGGAAAATAAAGTTTGTGTAAAACAGGAGTAATTTTTGTAAAACAGGAGCAATTTTTGAGCTGAGGAGGCACAATGTACTCTCATGGCTGTGTGAAAAAGTTGGTCAGAATAGGTAGGGGTACTCCATCTGGCATTAATTGAAATATGATAACACCGGTATTAATTGTTATTAAATGCTGGTATTGAATGTTAAAGTATGCAGTTTCTCAACTGAAGTGTAAAGTTCACAAACAGATGGTTAATTAATTGTTGTGTGTTAATACAATAAGCAATCACAATTACAAGTTCCTGCTTGACTGATCTTTATTTTGGAGATTGGTATTTCTGCATTTGACAACAGTAACTAAGTTATAAATAGTAGAAACTGTTGGAAAGCAGCAGATATAGTGCTGAAAAACAACATAGTAATTAATGACGTCAGTCAGGTGATTATACAACACAGCACTTCGATATACAGCAAAGAAAACTAAATAAAAAGCAAAGATTATTTGAATACAACTGGCACACACACACACACACACACACACACACACACACACACACACACACACACACAGTGGATTAGTACAGGGAAGCAATACAATAATTAATACATTCAGACAGGCAACTGTGCAAACACTTCATTTCCTAGCAAATGTGTTTAAAATACTATTAAAATTGAAGAAATCAACAGAGGGGAGTAACTGCAGAAGAAACAGAGTACCTTCCTGTTTTTTGTCTTTAAAATTATCAAAATGCCTCTTTTAGCTTTTCCAACATGTGTGCACTGATATCAGTCTTCAGAAGTGTTGTAGCAAAGATGCCAAACAAACCTCAGTCAGTGCAATATAGCTGAGCTATGAATTTAAACAAACCAATGAAAAAATGACTTTTGGTTCCAGCCAATAATGCTATAACAGCAGCATCATATCCTGCGCCATGGAGTAGTCATCATTATTACTGAGATGGCCCACACACTTGGCTCAAACTTTGCTGTGACAGAAACCAAGTTTTAAATGTTAAAAATGGAAAGAAAATGGCAGATTAACACAACACTACAATTTCCATCAAAGAAAACTAACTAAACAAAATTAGCAAAGCATGTTTAAATAACACAAACAACAGCAGAGATCAACATGCAACAATGTTTGCAGAAGAAATAAAGTAATTTCTTGATATGGCCATAAAATGAGCTCAAAATGCCACTTTTAGCATTTCCATTATACATACACTGATATCAGCTTTATGAAATCTTGTAGCAAAGATACCAGTTAGTGCATCTCTGTTGTACAATATAGTAAAAGGAAGGCAGAAAAAGACATGGCACATCAGAAAAATCAGTAAAGTAGAGGCCAGTGAAAAGCAAAGGGGTAAAGAAAAAAAAGTACAGTATATGATGTTATATGGCAATGTGTGATTTAAGTGCAGCAGAGATGTCTTCTGTAAGAAGTTATTTGTTTTAAAGGCATTCACACAACTATCACTAGATCTCAATGTGTATATAAAGAGTGAGTAAGTGAATTATATTAAAAGAACTGATTTTCACTCATGACTAAGTTAAAATGCAAAATAAATAAATAAATAAACGTACCCTGGGAGTCACTAAACTCTGTATAGGTTTTGCACAACACCTACATGGAGTTTACATGTGTGCATGGTGATGCACAACGAACAGCAGTGCTAATTGCATATTCATGCTGCGCACTGCATTTAAACATAAAGAAGTGCAGTTTTGTGGCTGGCAACAGTGTTGCCAGC
This sequence comes from Protopterus annectens, assembly GCF_019279795.1. NCBI lineage: Eukaryota > Metazoa > Chordata > Ceratodontiformes > Protopteridae > Protopterus > Protopterus annectens. Next base: position 1,646,747,628 of record NC_056743.1, on the reverse strand, counting down.
CAGGAAACCATGTAATGCAACACAAATAACAAATCTGTTTAACACAGAGCACAGTACATTAACGGGTTTGGAGAGAATGCCACAATGATCACCAGGGCTAAACATAATAATGTGACTCATAGCTCTCAATCTCTTACAGCAAGAAATTTGGACAAAGCACAACATAATGTGGGGACAATGGCCCAGAAATAGGGAGATCTTTTACAAATTTGCTCTTTTAAACTTATAAATGTGCTAGAATGATAAGGGGTTTGTGTAAAGATACATTTTCTGAAGGATTTGAAGTTTGGAACTCAAATATATGCACTATTGCATGACATCAGTCTTGTGATCATCCCAGTCATATGGCAGAAAAGTCACAGGTTTTATAAGAAACACACCAAAAGATATATAAGGCAAAAATCTGGGAATTCTGTGAAAATCTGGGCATCTGAGAGATATGGTAGTTATGTATATGGTCCAAACACAGTACAGAACATTGTATACAGTACAGAATATTGTGAAATCCCATTCCTGGCATTCCGTACCAAAGTTGTGTAAATGATCTGTAAAGGTACATGAACGGCAATGTAAAATAAACACTCAGTGAAAGTGTGTGTATTGAATGGGATACACAGATAAATTATGGGAATGAACACAAGGAAGGAGGACAGGTGAAACAACGTAATGTACAGAAGATGAGGGCATGTCAATGGAAGACAGTTGTAGCAGCAACACCAATCAAATATCAATATGGTACAGTAAAGACTGCAGAGTGGAAATGTGCATTATGTGACTGTCACACAAAGTGACATAACAATGGGGAAGATGTCTGTGCGAGATAAGCATCCTTACATGAACAATGCAGAGGGCATCTATCACGGATGGGATATACAATTGGATTTGGATGCAAATTATGAAGCTGTGCAAACTAATTTGCCTGAATATGAGTGTAATCTTAGTAGAGGTCTCCAGCAAGTGGGATGCAGGTAAAGGCTCATGGACAACATTAAAAGAAGCAAGCACAGTCATGGATAATATCAGAATAATACCACCAGTAATCCCATGTCTCTGACATAGCATATGTGATTTAGAGTGATCATAGATGATTCTGCACAAACACACTTGTACAACTATCATGCCACGTCCACACTCAGTGAGGGTAATCATGGACACTGTCCGGGCACTGTAACATCTGCTGGAGGTATTAGGAGGGTCACTGCTATACCTGTATGTGACATTATCATTAATACAGGCTAGTTGGCTAGTGTGCATAACATATATGTATATATATATATATATATATATATATATATATATATATATATATATATATATATATATATATATATATATATGGCACAATCCACACTGTTATGAATGTTACCCATGCCATTAGTGTTGTCAAACATCTGCGTGTGACCTTTGTGCACCACCAAAACAGGAAGGACACATGCATCTGGTGTAACTTACTCAGTAGCTGAGTTACATAGAAGGAAGTATTCAACATTGTGACCACATGTTGATGGATGTTCCACTTACCATCTACCCTAGGACATAGGTCACATGCCTATTCATCTGATTATAGGGTGTGATGTCTATATGATACTTGGGCTGTATGTTTGTTTTCTTGACACAACAAATCCTCTCATGTTTTTGTGTCATTGCAGGTGTTGTCATCTCTGGGGCAGCAATCGTTGGTGTATGCTGATATTGTTTGGATTATACTAATATCATAGTTGGAGTCTATGCTTGCCCACAATCTGTAGTTCTTCATTCAGCTGTTTGGACACCGGATGTATATGTCATCTGTGATGCCTGTCACTTAAATAACAGACAGAAAACAGTCTAGCAGGCAGCCCTGATAAGCAGACCTGATCACTGGACCTGAGATGTAGGTCACTTCATATATTTCAACATATGTAGATGCCATGTATGTGATAGAGTGGTCTACCCACTTGGTGATATAGGTGTTTATGGCCACATCTGACAGTGCTGAGTTAATACCTCAGTGTGGATTTGTGCCAAATGCCTTGGGCTTGTCAAGTTCAAAAAAATGATAGTGTTGTCATCATGCACAGCATTGATGACCTCTTAAAGAACATCTAACAGATGTAACAGACATGATGTGGCATTAACAACTCACCCAGATCTGTTGCACACAGTTGGGATATCACTAGTGTTCATTTAGAAAAGTTCCATGATGGCATGTTGGTCTACCTCACAGATGGGGAGAGTCAGGATGTGTCTCTACATGTATGCATTGGGTGCTGTCCCCCCATCTCAGATGGATGCATGTTGATATACAGCCATCTACAGGAACATAGTCTGTGTAGAGGGGGTGTTGAAGTGTGTATTCAACCTTGGCAGGAAGGTGCATGTGATGTGTCATTTGATAGGTGATCTGAGATGCTGTCACAGCCCATTAATTCTGTGTGATAGGCCTGGATGAAGGTAAGACAGTGCATACTGGCTATCCTGACCTGGCCTACGGTTTGAACACAATCCCCCATGTAGGTATCATTGAGGAACTCTTCCAGCTGTGGATTAAACCTTACATCACTAGATGGGTAACCAATTGGCTCACTAAAAGAATGCATACTGTGAAAGTTGGTGAATCAACCTGTACCAGTAGGGCTCTCATCATTTATGTACCCCAGGGATCTGTGCTTGGCCATTTAATGTTTGGAATCTATTTCTCAACAGCTCAGGCTAAAGTATACTGCTTTTGGCTTACCGTGTTTACATATTCTGGCATATTGGGTACTATCATTGAGTCCACCTATGATGATAACATGGTACAGTAGGGGCTAATACAGACCAATGATTGGTGACAAAAGAACATGCACGTGAGTGTAAGTGTGTGTGTGTGTGTGTGTGTGTGTGTGTGTGTGTGTGTGTATGTGCGTGCGCGTGTGTGTGCATGTGTGTGTACATGCATGTGTGTGTGCGTGCGTGTGTGCGTGCGTGTGTGTGTGTGTGTGTGTGTGTGTGTGTGTGTGTGTGTGTGTGTATGTTGGGCACAACTTGAATTATCTGGAATATACTACTGCTATTCAAATGCACATGTGCCACAGAAAATGTATTTAGACAGTCTAGACCTACTTTAATACATGTAACAGATTTACCAGCTCACATTTATGTTTGAGATAGTGCCAAATACTTAATCCTATTTATTTTACTTTGATAAATAATGTCATGGAATAATTACTGTGAAATGCACTAAATGATTCTGCTTTTTTAGTGCTTCACTCCTGCTGCATTAGTATTATATTGGCTACTTTGTCTCATTTAAGCCCACCGCACTTGAAAGGCAGACCGCAGACAGTTCTATTGTTACTCATTTTAATGTGTTACTGAATTTGTGGTATTCTGTGTCTTGATTAAGCAGTTTAAATCTAAGAAATGCTTGATCCAGCAAAAGATTTTAATTAAAAAGTAAGAAAAAAAATGACTTACAAATTCAGTGGAAATTATTTTTCTTATATTTGATCTGTCTCTGATTGTGAACTCCAGGCAATTATTGTCCAACCTACCAACTGTAAGGAACACGGCACCTCATTTACTGACTGCTGGCAAGTGTTAATGATTTAATTCACTCTTTTCAACCTTTGTCACAGTGAACACACTGAGCACACATATGGCATGGCACTCTGCTCAGCAGGGTGTGTGTCTACAGTGTCAGCTAAGCTTTGTTTACCTGTAGGGCACATATTTCATCATGTTTGAGCATGTTTGCATGGAGCGCCACCACGCTGAGGATGAGCTTTCATGGGAAGTGTACACTGAATGCTGAGTACTGTTCACCTCTGCGGTGCATGTTTGCATGGTGCACCACAGTGTTCAGTTAGGAAGGCTGCTCAAAAAAAAAATTGGCTGAGAAAGGCAATGATATCTTAATTCCTGATGACCCCTGTTCCACTTAAACTAGGACCATTAACACTCCTTAATAATGTACTTGACAGGTGGAATGCATCATAGGTAGCAAATCACAAAGGTTGCACCAGCACTATAAAGATTACAGAAACCCTACAATCTGATTTCACCCTCATACTTTGCACCACAGGAGTACAGACTTGGGACTTTTAACTGAAGAAATGCTAGGGGCTGCTGCTGCTCCTGCTGCTGCTGACAATAGGCCCAGACTGAGAAGGAGAATAATGGTCAGTCCCAGGGTAACCTTCCAGGAGCTATATGAGCTGGAGATTTTAGAGTGCAACAGGGTGGGCAGTGACATACTACAATAACTTACTGAGCTCTGTCGACCTCAACTTAGACACAGAGCCAACAGAGGGGAACCCATCCCAGTGTAAACAAAGATATGTGTAGCTCTTAGGATACTAGCTTTGGGTATATTCCAAAGACGAACTGAGGACATGGTGGGGGTCTTGCATGCATCAGCATCCAGGCTACTTCAACAGTTCTTGGATGCCATGTTACCACATGCCAGTGAGCACATCTATTTCCTGCTCACCTCTGAAGTGAGGGCCAGCGGTATGTAACACTTCTACCATGTAGCACAATACCCTGAGGTACTGGGTGCCATAGATTGCACTTTTATACTCATCAAGGCACCACTCAGTAAAGAGGGTATAATCTAAATCAACCGCAAGGGTTACCACTCTATCAACTTCCAGGTTGTGTGCAATGCCCAGGGCATTATCATGAATGTGTGTGTTGGCAGCCCTGGCAGTTATCTCAACTCCTATATCTGTCATGCATCACAGCTGTACCAGATGTTTGCTGGGGGATGACATCCCACAGAGCCATTTACTGGAGGATGCTGGGTATGCACTGGAACTGTGGATGATGACACCCATCAGAAATGCACACAAGCCCTCAAAGAACACTATAATGAGGCACAAACACAAACTAGGAACCTCACAGAGAGTGTGTTTCAGCTGCTGAAGTCATGGTTCTGGTGCCTTGATATATCTGGTGGAGCCTTGCAGAACTCTCCAGTTCACAGTATGTGCCATGCTGCACAATATGATCCTGTGGAAATAGCTGCAGTAGGATCAGTGAAGGGAAGGGATACACAGGCCCCCCACCAGTGCCTAGGTCACCACAATCATACCCACAGGGGGAGTCCGAGGAGGAAACCCTTGAAGTTGTCCCTGTAGGCAGAAGTAGGTGTGCCCAGAATGCCCTGGCCTTGGCCAATAAACCATGAGCATATGAAATGACAACCTAGGGCCCTAGAGAATGTCACCTTACTCCAACTCGAATACATACTAGTAAAAATGATGCCAGCCAGCCCACACAACCTGCACCTAACCATGTATTGGCTGTTTACTGTCTGCATCAGACAGAGTCAGCCTCAAACTACAGGTCTGACAACTGCTGCAGTCACAAGGTAAGTCACACACCTATTTACCCCTTTTAAGGGGAAATAGAATATGGTAGCATATGTTTGAACTTGCCACATGTATGCAGGGGAATATAGTGGGCTACTGGGCTTCTTGGGAATATCTAACAGCCACTTGGGACAACAGGTACTCTGTCCAATAGTACATGCTCCATAATATGCACGAGGCCACATGGCTGAAAAGTCCACTGCAATATCAAGGGGGATGGCTAACAATGGTGTATCACAACAGTCACACAATTGTATATGCCAGCAGAGCATGGGCTGCTCGTCTCCCAAACCTAACTCATCAGTGTACCCATACAACTGCTGTAGCAGTATATCTGCAATAATATATCAGCATATCACCCAATTCCAAGGCTGTGACATAGAACCTGGTCATAAGTTCTATGTCGCACTTAACACAGGAGTGTCAATGTATGTCTGTATGCTCTTGATTGTGTGATGAAAGATGCATCCCTGTCTAGCAGCCTGTGTGGCTCAGTAGGCTAGGGACATTAGCATGGGTGATGGTGTTGGCGGTTTGAATCAGGCAGTAGCCTCATTTTTTGCATTTGAGGTAGTCATATGGTGGTGTCCCCACAGAATGCCATACCCCTCACTCTGCTACTGCATGAAAGGTGGACAAAGCCAGAGAGAATGGGGGGGGGGCAAAAACAATACCACTATACCAACAAAAAAGATTGACTTCAACAATTGGCTTAGTTTCTGGTGTCATTCCAAGGAGATCCATTATCTGACTGCCTGGAATGACATGGTCAGCAGACCTCGATGCTTTGCCAGAAATGGCCTTCACCTGTCACCACTGGGTTTCTGGGTGCTGGCCAAGGGTCTTGCCTACCCCATTGTGCCTTTTCTAGGAAATGTCCCAAAGACAAACCTTCTAACTTAAATAATATGTTAAAAAGCAAATTGAAGATCATGCTGCTTAACACAAGGAGCCTTAACTTGAAAATTGACTCATTGGAGGCCCTCCTTGCACTGGACAATGCTGACATCTGTTCAGATATGGAAACTTGCTTCATAACTGTGGAGAGTACCCTTGCCTTACCAGGCTATGCCTCATTCCACACATTCTGACCCTCAAAATGAGGTCAGGAAGACTAAGGATGGTGGTGTCTCTATCTTCATTAAGGACAGGCACACCTCTAGATTAGTTTGCCACTGGAACTACTCCAGGCACAACTGACAGTTAGCAAGACACTCATCCAAATTATAGCTAGCTATAGACCCCACTCCATGACTTAGGACACCAACTCCTCTTACCTGGATCTACTTGACCCCATCAAGGTACCCCCCACCATAGACTGGGTGAACTATTGCTGCACTAATGCACTGTCTCAATGATTCCTCAACTTCATCAGTTCTCATGCATTAGACCAGCTCGTCTCATCACCCACAAAGAGAGATAACATTCTGGACTTGGTTCTTACCAACATGGGTGACCGATGCACCACTCCCATGGTATGTTCTTCCCTGGTGAGATCAGATTATTGGACTGCCTCATTCAAAGTTTCTCTCCCCCCAAACCACCCAGCCATACTCAAGTTCAAAAACTTCTCAAAAGCTGACTACAACCTCCTAAGGAAAGGTATCTATGGCTTCACACAACTATACGCCTCAGAGGATGCAGACTACTATGCTGAACAGTATTCCAATGCAGTATACAAGCATCTGTACAACTGCATGGACTCAGTCATACCCAATAGAACTAAAACCTGCTCCTCAGGGGCAAACAAACCTGTTTGGTGGACATCCTCTATCAACAGGCTTTACAACCAAAGGAAGCATCTGTCATACAAGGATAAAAGGGAACAAATTCCAAATTGGAAAAACTCCCTCCTTAGCCGCAACAAGCAAATTCAATCACTAGTAAAAACCTCCAAAGCCAATTATGAATGGAAACTAGCCCCCATAACAAAGGGAAACCATAAAGTCTTCTTCAGTTACATCAGGAACCTCTGTGGCGAAGCCCAGGTTTGTTCTGAATTAGTTCTTAACAGTATCACTTACACTGATCCTGTTGACTTAGCCAACCTGTTAGCAGATAGGTTTAGTGCAAACTTCACCCCCTGCCCCCCCCAAAGGCCCTTTCGACATTCCGATATTTGTCCCACACCTTACATTTCCATAGATAAAATGTTACAAGCCTAATCCAAGGCAAAGAACACAGCTTCCATGGGACCTGATAGTATCCCAGGATGTATTCTGCACCATCTCCAGAAAGAACTGGCTTTGCCATTGAGCACCCTATTCAACCACAGCCAAAGTACTGGCTTCATTCCAGCAGAATGCAGAACTGCCATTGTCATCCCCTTGCACAAAGGTGGTACCACTACTGAAAAAACAAAAAAGCAACCAGCCAGTGTATTCCACAGATTTATTGGATGCAATAAAACTCTGATGTCTCGGCTCTATCCCAAAGCCTTCAAGGAGTAAAATACATTCAAAAAGACTTGCCTCTTATACTCTATACAAACAATTATTCAATTAAAAATTCAAATCAAGTATTTCCAATTAAGCTCTTCATTGAGACCACATGGATACAATGTATTAAATTTAAGAATAAATAAAGACTCTTTAGTCAGCAATCTGTTATTTAAAACATTTTCATTAAACTTTGAAGTTTTAATTTTTTTCCAAAACTGTACCTTTTAGCCCCCCACCATCACTATTTTGAAAATGTTCAAAGTGAGTTGCAATAGAACTCTCCTGTTTCTTATTTTTTATGTCACTAATATGCTCTAACAATCTAATTTTAAAAGCTCTTTTCATTTGTCCAATATAGTATAAATCACATGGACATTTAAGAGCATATATCACTGCTTCTGTACTACATGTAAAAATACTACTAGTATTAAATGGAATCTTATTAATAAAATCAAATTTGTGCACTATAAACTTACATGCTTTACATCTGCTACAACCCACAGTTCCAACAATGGATATATTTAAATCCATCTTCACCTCTGGAATACTAAATTTACCTTTAACAATAAAATTATGTATATTTCTACCTCTTTTATATGAGAAAGCTAGCTTGCTTTTCAGCTATAGGGTTACATTTTTCAAAGAACATAAATAGTTCCAAAAGTATTTCACTATTTCCAAAATTTTGGAACTATACCATCCATAAGTAGAGACAAAATATATAGTCTCTAAAGATTTATTACCAATGTCCCTACATAGAACTGTATTTGAAAAATATTTAATGTTATTACCATTAATAAAAGAGCATAATTTTTTCCAACTATGTTCCGTCAAAACTTTTTCATATCCTCTTTTTCTAAACATTTCCATTGTTATTTTCATTTCTTTACGTAAGTCTTCCATATTGTTACATAACCTAAGTATTCTAAGCATTTCACCATAAGGAAAAGCTTCTAAAGTATGTACAGGATGGCAACTATCCCTATGTACATAATTGGTGCCTTGCTCAAATTTTCTATGTACCTTAGTCTGTAAGCTCACCCCATCTTTAATATTCAATTCTACATCTAAAAAAGAGATACTTCTACCCATTTGAAATCCATCAAATTGAAGATGGAACCTATTATTATTTAAAGATTGAACAAATTCTTCCACTAATTCCAAGCCCCCATGTGCAATAAAAATCAAATCATCTATATAGCGGAAGTACTTAATAACATATTGTCTAAAGAATGGATTGTTATAAATATATTCCACTTCAAAGAGTCCCATACTAAGATTAGCATACATGGGGGCAAATGCAGCCCCATGGCAGTACCCTGTTTCTGTCTGTATAAAACATTGTTGAATTCAAAAAAATTATTAATAAGACAGAAATAAATTAATTTTATAACATATTCTGTAGCTGGAGAAACTCCAAGAAAAAATTGTACTGCCTCTAAACTAAAAGAATGACTAATATTTGTATACAGACTTTTTACATCTATTGTGAAAAAATATATATTATTATTCCAATTAATATCATTAATTTTATGCAAAAAATCAAACACATCTCTAACATAAGACGGAAGTGTAAAAACTACTGAACAAAGGTAATGATGTAAAAAGACCCCAAGAGCATGTGTAAAATATTCACATCTTGCCACAATAGGCCTGCCCGATGGTCGATTTAAATCTTTGTGTACCTTTGGAAGGCAATAGAAGTGCGCCATAGTAGCCTTATCTTTTATACTAAATTTATTTTGAATGTCCAGATCTGTAAAATATCATAACCTATTGCCCTTAGATAATAGTTCATTATATTCCTTAAGGGCAGAAACATATTGTGGCAAACATGTGAACTTGTGAATGAAGAGCTTAATTGGAAATACTTGATATGAATTTTTTAATTGAATAATTGTTTGTATAGAGTATAAGAGGCAAGTCTTTTTGAATGTATTTTACTCCTTGAAGGCTTTGGGATAGAGCCGAGACGTCAGAGTTTTATTGCATCCAATAAATCTGTGGAATACGCTGGCTGGTTGCTTTTTTGTTTGTTCCAGTTCTTCTGTGGTTTTTGGGGTACCACTACTGACCCTGAAAACTATCACCCCATTAGCTTGACAAGTCTGATCTGTAAAGCCATGAAATGTATTATTATGGATCTCATTAACAAAGACATAGGCAATCTCCAAGCGCTTGATCCCACCCAGTTCAGATTTGACAAGGGCAGATCTTACCTGTTGAACCTGGTTGACTTCTTTGAGACTGTCACCAAGACCCTGGATGAGGAAAAGTCAATACAGTTTATCGTGACTTGGCCAAGGCCTTTGACACAATCCACCACTTGCGCATACTCCAAAAAGCTAACACAAAATGGTGTAAATCCCTGTCTCATCAGGTGGGTGGCCAACTGGCTCACCGACAGGACCCTCAGTCAAAATAGGCACCTCTACCTGTGATAGCAGACCTGTCACTAGTGGAGTTCCCCAGGGATCTGTTCTGGGACCCCTACTGTTTGGCATTTATTTCTCAGGCAAAGACAAATGGCCTGTGACTGACTAACTTTGCAGATAAATGTAAGTTGGGTGCTGTCATTGACTCCCTAAATGATGTTAACATACAGCAAGAGGGTCTCACAGCAACTAATGACTGGTGCCAAAGTCATGGCCTCAAGCTAAATGCAAAAATGTATCATCATACTATTCAGCAAAAACACGACCCCTGTTGATTACTACATCAACAGCAACCTCACATTTGACCATCATGTAGTGGCAGGGGACAGAAAAGCCTTTTACTTGGTTCATCTCATAAGTAAATGGATTGCAGCCAGTAAAAAGGAGGTTATTGCCTCTTTATACTACTCCCACATTAAACCAATAATTAAGTATAACACCACGCTTGGATGTACCTCTCCAAACATCTGCACTAACTGGAAAGGCCACTGAAATACCTCACAAAGAGAATTCATGGCCTCCAACACCTGTCCTATGTAGACAGGCTCAAATCACTATCACTCTACTCGGTATCGTACAGATTGCTCAGGAGTGATCTGTGTATCACATACAAGGCAATCTCGGACCCTAGAGATGCTCCATATCTGTAAGTCTAACTCATCATGCACTACCCATTCAACAGGCCTGAATCTAATATGTAACATCAACTAAACCTGAT